>NC_072381.2:20813257-21116287 GCF_028885625.2 Pongo pygmaeus | reverse complement strand
GCAGGACCTGTCCTCAAATCAATATATCTATATTTTGAACTTTATGTGTTCTCTATCTTCAGGACACATGAAGTTTGACCAGGTACTATGTTGTAAGACAGTGAATTAACCTGTGTGTTTAAGTGGAATTTTAGTGAGGTGGCTTTGAATAAATAATTTGTTGGGGCTGGGCACAGTGGCTTATGCCTACAATCACTGCACTTTGGGAAGCTGAGGTGGTAGGATCGCTTGAGGCCGGGAGTTTGAGATCTGCCTGGGCAACATAGTGAGGCCCCATCTCTATTTATTAAAAAGGATTAAAAAATGTTAGATTAGACTCTGAGACCTTGATGGAATGTCTTAAGCACAGTTCTTACCAGCCTTGGAAAAATATTAAATTCTTGCCTGTTAGAAGGAAGAAGTAATAAACTTAAAATATGCTTTGTTTATAAGATGATTCAAAAAGCATTGATACTTATAAAGAAAATCAGTGCCACTTTTGTTAACAAAAGCAGCCAGGAAGAGCTGGGAGCTAGGATAGTGATCAACCTGCTAAGTTTGTACCCGATGCAATTTCTAGAGCCTGGGGAGGGAATGGCAGATGTGGATCTTTGCCGTCACACTGGTCTTGAGGTATAGAAGCTCTCTCTGTTCTAGGGGCCCTGGCTGGTACTTTACCGAGTATAAGGTTACTCGTTACTGGTGGTCACCTCCATGCTACCTGCACTGTTTGTACCATGCACACTTATATGTACATGACCTTAACCAACAGATTGTATGTGCACTGCAGGTGTTTGTACATCTGCCTGTTTTTCTTTCTTCTCTACTTTTCTTTCAGTGTCTCTTCTTCTTTCTCAAGCACCTAAATGTTTCTTTTTTTTTTTTCTTTTCCTGGTTCTTTTGTTTCTGAACAAAAGGAAACTTTTCTTTTGTTCTTTTTGTTCCAGAACAAAAAAACTTTTTTATGTTTCTGAAAAAAAAGAAACTTTTCTTTGTGACCACCAGAGGTGGACAAAAGTGTGGCTTAGCCCATTCACTGATGACATTTGAGTTTTGTAGGTGATACCAACTCCAACACTGTACACTTCTGTATAGGCTACAGACACACAAATATTTGCTAGCAGGTTAAGCCATTTAAATTGAGTTCTTTGAATACAAACCCTATGGAATTTCTATAGAAACTCATCTCATGGTGAATTTTATGTTTTTTTTTTTTTGTGGAAATGAGACACTTTAAAAGAATATATTCACATATTAAAATTTTAAATTAAACTGTGACCAGATGTAGTGGTTAACTTCTGTTAATTTCAGTGATTTGGGAGGCTGAGACAGGAGGTTTGGTTGAGGCAAGGAGTTCGAGACCAGCCCAGGCCTGTATTAAAATTTTATTTAAAAATTAGATGAGCATGGTGGCATGTGCTTTTGTAGTCCCAGCTACTCAGGAGGCTGAGGTAGGAGGATTGTTTGAGCACAAGAGTTAGAGGTTGCAGTGAGCCATGATTGCACCACTGTATTCCAGCCCGGGTGACAGAGTGATACCCTGTCTCTACTAAACAAACACATAAATGAATTTAAAAAAACTGTGTTATATTATGTTTGCTTAAAACATTATTTATGTCTACATCACTATTTACCTTTATTCAGTCAATCAGAATAAAGAGAATCTATGGGATAAGCATTTCATGATGCAATTCTACTCTATACATTGAAAGATCTAAAATAATATGGCATGTTTTCTTGAAGTAATAATATTAGATCTCTTCTGAGAATTATATGAGTAAAACACAAATACATTACATGTAAGAAATAAAAATATTATAGACAAGGCTAATGACCACCTGGGCTCTCTTGACCACCTTTTGCCTCTTCTCTTTCATGCTCTCAAAGGACCATTCCTACCTTTTGGCATTTTGGTGTACCTTTTTCCAGGTTTTTCTTTTTTTTTTTTGCATTTATATACCTAAATAAATACTCATAGAAAATACAATATTATATGTGTATTATCATTATTCTTATTGTAGAGACACGGTCTTGCTCTGTTGCCCAGGCTGGTCTCCAACTCCTGGTCTCAAGCAGTCCTCCCATCTCAGTCTCACAAAGTATTGGGATAACAGGCGTGAGCCACCATGCCCAGTCCTATATATATTATTTTAATAAAAGATTTCATATCCTATATTTATCCTCCAGCTTGCTTTTTTTTATCTAATAATGTTTTGCAGAGTTGTGATTCAGCTAGAGAAATAGAATTGATTTAATTTTTACTTATTTACTTAATTTGAACTGATGCCTAAGATGCCGTAATATGACTGTACGCCGGCTTATCTGTGTATTGAGACATTTAGATTGCAGATTTCACTCTGCTCTTTATCCTTGTGCATGAGGAGGCTTTCTAGGGGTAGATATGGAGACATGGTACTCCTCTTGCTCTCGAGTGGCTCCAATTTTTATTTTTAGCAGCAATTGTTTCGATTACTGGATGCTCCACACCTTTCCAAACTGTTTGGTTTTTTTGAGATAGGGTCTCGCTCTGGCTCTCAGGCTGGAGTGCAGTGGCACAATCACGGCTCACTGCAGCCTCAAACTCCTGGGTACAGGCAATCCACCTCAGCCTCCCGAGTAGCTGGGACCACAGGCATGCACCACTATGCCTGGCTAATTTTTTTTTTAATTTTTAGTAGAGACCAGGTCTTGCTATGTTGCCCAGGCTGTTCTCGAACTCCTGGCCTCAAGCAGTCCTTCCACCTTGGCCTCTGAAAGCACTGGAATTACAGATGTGAGCCACTGCACCCAGCCCTTTCTAAATGTTTGATTTCATCAAATATCTCGTTATTTTTTTGGTTAGCTTTTCTTGTTAATTTTACGGAGAAATGTCATAAATAGGATAGACTCACAAGTGGCCTTGTATATTACTTGAATAAGCTCTCTATTCTTTGGGATATTATTGATCTGTCTTCATTTAGAAAACTAAAAAGATTTGGTGTTCTGATTAGAGTATTCAGTCTTAGAGGAGCCCTTCCTGAGACTAGGTAGGATAAAAGGTCTCAGACCAGGGAAGTCTTGGGGAAGATGGAATATTTATGGTTGGATAAACTTGAATCTAATTTCGGGTCTGTCTTTTAGCTGGGGGATTGCCTAGCTGACTACATCTATTTTTCATATCTATTTCCTTTTTTTCTTCTGCAGTATTTCCTGAAGTGTTAGGAGCCCAGAGCATTTAAACAAACAAAAAAGATTTTTAAAAGGATGTATGTTTCATACCACATTTTAAGATTAATTTTCGATGTACTATATTCCCTTAAAATACTGTATTCTTTTCGTGGCAGACCCTATTTTCCCTGTTTGTTTCCGAGCAAATCCTAGAGATGAGCAGGGAGATTAGGCTTGAGTTACAGATAAAACCGGGACTGTATTTAGTATTCCTTGCATTGCAAGACTGAGTTAGGAAGTGGTACTTCATAACCTGGCAACGTATTAGGGCGAACTATGGCAGACAACTTTCAAAGGTACCATTCTGATGCTTTTGTTACATTTGCCTTTTAAGTTTAAATGCTAGTTGGAACAAGCTGACACCACTGATATCACAATTTTTTTTCACCCCAGTGCGGGGTCTTTTGATTGATTCAATCTCTGGCAGAAGGATTTGAGTACCAATTGGATTTGGTGAAATTAGCCTTTCATCTGGCCAGCTCCTCCTCCTCCTCCTTCTGTGGGCTCACAGGCCAGCTCGCCTGTCTGTGGTGCCTCTCCCTTGTCTTGCAAGCCCAGCCTTTCAGCTCTTTATGTGAGCCGTTATCAATTTCAGTGGATATGGTTTGTTACCTCTATTTGTACTATAACTAGAAATTTGATAAGGTTATATGCCTGTCACATGATTTAGATGTCAGGTGCAGATGAAGCAAAGCAATTTTGACAAGTCAAACATTGGTTAAGAAGTGGGGGAATGAAGATGACCTGCCACTAGAAGAAAGCAAAATCCCTTACAGCCTCACTTTCTTTCTCTTTTAACTTTAAGTCAGTACTTTAACCTCTTTAATTTGTCCCTTCTTAAGTGAATATGACATGCTGACTTCCGGCTTCTATCTAAAGGGCAGTGAAATGGAGGTCGGCCTTTGGAGGGTAGATGCTGGCATTTAGGGAGATTTGACTTTGGGTGTTCTGATAAAAACACCTGGACTGGAAACTTTATCTTTGACTGAAACTGAGATTAAGGGCTTAAAAGACAAGGTTTATTAATGCCAGTATCTCTTCATATACGTGTATTACAGAAAGCCTAGTATTTTTGGTTGGCTGTGTTCCTTTGTTTAGGTACAGGTAAGGCACTTTTTTTTTTTTTAATTTAGATTCAGGAATACATATGCAGGTTTGTTACATGGGTATATCGTGTGATGCCGAGGTTTGACCTTCTAATGTTGCTGTTGCCTGAGTAGTGAGCATAGTATCTCACAGGTAGTTTTTCAACCCTTGCCTGCCTCCCTCCCTCCTCCCTTTTGAAGTCCCCAGTGTCTATTGTTCCCATCTTTGTGTCCATGTGTACTCAATGTTTAGCTCCTATTTATAAGTGAGAACATGTGGTATTTGGTTTTCTGTTTCTGCGTTAATTCGCTTAGGATAATGGCCTCTAGCTCGATTCATGTGGCTGCAAAGGGCATGATCTTATTATTTTTTATGGCTGCATAGTATTCCATGGTGTATATGTAGCACCTTTTCTTTCTTCAGTTCACCGTTGATGAACACCTGGGTTGATTCCATGTCTTTGCAATTGTGAATACTGCTATGATAAATGTACAAGTGCAGGTGTCTTTTTGGTGGAACAATTTATGTTCTTTTGGGTATGTACCTAGTATGGGATTGTTGGATCGAATGGTAATTCTATTTTTCAGTTCTTTGAGAAATCTCCAAACTTTTTTTTTTTTTTTTTGATACAGAGTCTCTCTCTGTCGCCCAGGCTGGAGTGCAGTGGTGTGATCTCAGCCCACTGCAACCTCTGCCTCCTGGGTTCAAACGATTCTCCTGCCTCAGCCTCCCTAGCTGGGATTACAGGTGCCTGCCACCATGCTCAGCTATTTTTTTTGTATTTTTAGTAGAGATGGAGTTTCACCATGTTGGCTAGGCTGGTCTTGAACTCCTGACCGCAAGTGATTTGCCTCCCTTGGCCTCCCAAAGTGCTGGGATTACAGGTGTGAGCCACCATACCCAGCTGAAATCTCCAAACTTTGAAGCACATTTTTGTCATATATTTTTCACAATACGGGCAGTGATTTGATGAGTATTGCTCATTGGCTTGTCATATTGTCTACTGGATGGGGTCAGTAGGGCCTCTGATTAATTAGGTTTAAGTTTCTCAGAGCCCTTTCTTTTAGTTTTTCTTGACTGATTAAATAACACCTCTATCTAAATCTCTTTACAGCCCACATATATGTCTATAAGGACACATAGATTTCCTTTGGCAGCTGCCTCAGCAGAAAAGTCCTCATTTTGCTAGTGCTAGGTTGGGCAGTAGTTACCTCATGAATGGTTAACATGACCAAGAGATGCTGGAGTTGGAGGCAGGCTTCCAGTCTTTTGCCACCTTGTTTTATAAAGTTATGTAATGACTGTAGGTATTCAAGTGTAACTCATCTTGACATGGGTTTCGTTATACTCTGAAAGAACAATTCAAAGAAATAACAAATTTATATTCAGGGTAGTTTTGTTTGAGTTTATTTAAAGAAACGAAACATACACAATCCCTATAATAGCTCTTGCTACTGATGTATTGATGGTGCTGACAAAGAGAAAACTCGGACCAGATGGTTTCCAAATAGTGGAACCACCTGGCTCATTGGCAATGCCAACTTATTGCTTTTCTCAAATAGCTGTACTCTCATGAACTATGAAATATAGGAGTGAGCTGTTCATGGGCCCAGGCAGAATGACATTCCAAGATTAGGATTCTTAAGAGAAGTAGAAACACTTATCCATGTCAACCTCAAACTGGCCCCCCTTTCCCACTTCTAGTAGTTTTAAGATCTTATTTTTAATTCTTTCTCTTTGTAATTGTAAAATCCAGTTCTTTATATCCACATTACAAAGAAAACAATATGATGGGCTCTTGAGGTATTTATTGTGGAGGAAAAAGAATGATCCTATGTCATTTTGAGAAACTGACCCAGAACTGGACTTGCTTGGAGTCCGTTAGTGTCTTCAGGCTGAGGGGACCATTTAGAGTCAGCAAAGGACAAATATAATTGTACCTGTAACACCATGAAATTATATTGAATCATGAAACTTGAAACTTCGCAGAAATACAGTCAAGATAATAGATTAACCGAAGCACAAACTCATGCAATAGTTTTTCTAATTATAATGTTAACAAAGTTTGGGATTTTCTTGAATTATTTAGTATCCGTTTTTTTCCTGTTGAAAATTCACGTTAATTTTTAAAAGTCAAACTAGCGAATTAACCTACACACTTTTCTAAGTTGGTGCTTTAAGACTGCAGTTATTTTACAGGTCATTTTAAGTAGTTATCTTAGTTATTTACTCATTTGATGGACAGCTACTGAGCATCTAATTGGAAGTATGGGTAACCATTAAAGGTCTGATATTGGCTAATGTATTTAACATGTAAGAACAATTTAAAAATTAAGATCTTGTTTACATTGTTGTTTAGAATCTAGTCTTTTAAAAAATAATGATTCATTTTAATTTAAATTACATTTCAAGGCTGGGTGCAGTGGCTCATGCTTATAGTTCCAGCACTTTGTGAGGTTGAGGTGGACAGATTACTTGCCCACCTCAGGAGTTCGAGAGGCAACATGGCAAAACCCCATCTTTACACAAAATACAAAAATTAGCTGGGTGTGGTGGAGCATGCCTGTAGTCCCAAGTACTCGAAAGGCTGAGATGGGAGGATCGCTTGAGCCCAAGAGGTTGAGACTGCAGTGAGCCAAGACTGCACCACTGCATTCCAGTCTGGGCAACAGAGTGAGATCCTGTCTAAAAGAAAAAACAAAAAACAAAAAACAAAAAAACTAAGCGATGGTCTTTGAAGTTTATGAAATATTTGAATTGCCATTTTGTAGCATGATAGGGTGGGAAGGGCAAAGACTTTGGGGACAGCATATCTGGGTTTGAATCCTGACTGTACTATTCACAGATGGCAACGCTAGTCCTGGGTTGTAACCACTAAACCACTAAGTCTCAGTTTCTCATATTATTTAGAATTCTTGGTCACAAGTGATAAAAGTACCCAATGCTCATTAACTCAAACAAAATGAGAATTTTGAGGATATTGGGGTACAAAATCCAAGGGTAGAAGTGTGCCTGCTTGGGCTTCAGGAACAGTGGGAGGTCAGGATTCAAATGCCATCAGACCAAGACTGTTTTTGGCAAATGAACTGCATCTGTTCCTCCACATCTGTGATGGCAAACATGGCTGTTGATAGTTCTAAAGTTTGATGTCTTAGAGTTTTAGTCACTAGAGAGAAAGATTCACTCCAGACTTTGGGTTCTAGTTCCTAGATCAAATATCTTGACTTGGACTGGCTTAGGCCAAATGAGGCCAATCCATGGTGGTTAAAGAAGGAGGTTAAATTAAAAAATGGCACCTCTTGACAAAGTCTACATGAAGAGAAAGAGGCTCAGGACCATTACTAGAAGGAGGGAGGATTTGGGTAGATCAAATTATAGGTTTCCGATACATTTCTCATATGTAAAAAAATGGTAGACTGGGAGCGATGGCTTATGTCTATAATCCCAGCACATTGGGAGGCAGATGCAGGAGGATCACTTGAGGCCCGGAATTTGAGACCAGCCTGGGAAATATAGTGTGACCCTGTCTCTACAAAATTGAAAGAAAAAGTTAGCTGGACATGGTTGCTCATGCCCAAAGTCCTAGCTACTCCGAGGGCTGAGGTGGGAGGATTGCTTGAGCTTAGGAGATTGGAGACTGCAATGAGCCATGATCATGCCACTGCACTCCATCCTAGGTGACAGAGCAATACTCTGTCTCTTAAAAAAAAAAAAAAAAAAAAGAAAAAGGTAAAATATCTTTTTTACAGAGTAATTTTGAAGATTAATCAGGATAGTCTGTTAAGTGCCTATAACAATGTCTGATACCTTATAGGTCTTCAATGAATCATAGCTGCTATTACATAGCAGGGAGGCAACATTCCAGCATTTCTTACCACTGACAGTGTAATTAATGTGGAGCTCTTACTGTTAGCTAAGAAGCCGTAATTCTTCACGTAACTCTTCAACACTTCTAATATATTTATTTTTAATAGTTTCTTTCTTATGGAAGATGTGAATTAGTGCTCTATTTCTAGTTGTAACATAGATTTTTTTAATAACCTGTAAAAATTTCTAGGAGATTTATATTTTAAATGAAATTCAGCATTAAGGAAATAATCTTTTACATGCTTTGATTAAAATGACTTGTTGAGATCCATGCTGTCTGTCATCCCTTTGTGTCATTTTTGTACACACTAAGTGTAATGCATTTACGTTGTTTTTTTTTAATTTTAATTTTATTTTTTGAGACAGAGTCTTGCTGTGTTGCCAGGCTGGAGTGCAGTGGCGCGATCTTGGCTCACTGCAGCCTCTGCCTCCCGGGTTCAAGCAATTCTCATGCCTCAGCCTCCCGAGTAGCTGAGACTACAGGCGCGCACTGCCACGCTCAGCTAATTTTTTTTGTATTTTTAGTAGAGACAGGGTTTCACCATGTGGGTCAGGATGGTCTTGATCTCGTGACCTCATGATCCGCCCACCTTGGCCTCCCAAAGTGCTGGGATTACAGGCATGAGCCGCTGCACCTGGCCTATATTGGTTTTTGAATTTGTATTTCTTTTTCTCTTCTGCTGTTTACAGGGTTTTTTTCTTCTTTTTTCAGTTTTGTAGAGTGGAAGAAGTATATCTTGTTATAGAAAAACAGTTGGTGTTTGCCTGATGAATAATGCCATTGCAGGTATGGGAGGGAGGTTAGGAACAATTTTAATGACATTATCAATCTGCATATCTAGAAACGCTGAGGAATAATCTGTCACTTTTATCAGCTGTGACGAGACTTTGAGATTTAGGACAGGTTATTTTCACTTTCATGACTGTTTTGTGTTAGTTCACTTCGTTTATATTTGCTTGATTCTTGTTTTATCCTGTTTCTTTTCTTTAAGCTAGTTAGGATGTAGCTTTTCTTTTCTGAATGACTCATTTCCTAATTAGTTATTTTCTAACTGGAAATTACTTATTTCCTAATACTTTATAATTCAGAATATGTACACAGGACCATTCCCTGTTGTGATTTCTTATTCTCTCCTTATTTTAACCTTGTGTGGTACCTTCTGGTTCAAAGTAATTTCAATAATATTCTATTCTATGGCCGGGCGCAGTGGCTCACGCCTGTAATCCCAGCACTTTGGGAGGCTGAGGCGGGCGGATCACGAGGTCAGGAGATTAAGACCATCCTGGCTAACGCAGTGAAACCTCGTCTCTACTAAAAATACAAAAAATTAGCCAGGCGTGGTGGCGGGCGCCTATAGTCCCAGCTACTAGGGAGGCCGAGGCAGGAGAATGGCATGAAGCCGGGAGGCGGAGCTTGCAGTGAGCCGAGATTGTGCCACTGCACTCCAGCCTGGGCAACAGAGTGAGACTCCATCTCAAAAAAAAAAAAAAAAAAATTCTATTCTATGTGTGAATTAAGCTATTTATATTTAAAAATTATAATCATATAAAGATGTGACTAAAGGATTAAGAGAACGTGTTCAGAAGCAAAATTTATCAATTGTCCAAATTATTAAATGCTATTAGTGAATTATTTTAGGCTTCAATTTTCTTTATTAATATAGATATAATTTTTTGCCTTGAATTAGTATTTTTGCCAGTGCTACCATTTTGGCAATGGTATTTCCCTGCTAATCTGATCTTTCCTAAAAGAAAATTTGAACAATTTTTGACTTCAACAGAAAGACCCGAAAACACTTTTATTGAAATGTAGATTGTGTTAAACTTTACTTTGGGTGATAATTTGTCTCTTTTGTGGCACTACAGGATCCATTACAGATAATAAATTAACTAATTTTAGGTTATGCAAATCTTTTGGTATCCTATACTAAGAAATATTCAATTAGTTCCACTTCCACTTCTGCTTATTTACAGAATGTTGTTTATGTTTTACTTGTGTTCACTTTGATATTTTTCACTTTGGCATCTTTTTCATTGTCAGATGAATTGAAAGACAACATCTGGGGAGATGCTGGGCAGGTGGATGTCAGAGAGACTTCCGCCTTCTATCAGCTCCATGACTTCTGCAAACTTCCTTCATCTGTAAAATGGACCTTAATGTGCATACCTGCTAAGATTTATCTGAAGATGATATATGTACCTTGTAATTATTGTTGCCTTTATTTATTTATATTCTATTAATTTTTTTTTTAAAGATGAGGTCTCGCTCTGTTTTCCAGGCTGGAGTGCAGTGGCATGATCACAACTCACTGCAGACTTCACCTCACAGGCTCAAGCAATCCTCACACCTCAGCCTCCTGAGTAGCTGGGACCACACGCATGTGCCACCATGTCCAGCTAATTTTTTTTTTGGGGGGGAGCAGAGACAAGGTCTCGCTATGTTGCCTAGGCTGGTCTTGAACTCCTGGGCTCAAGTGATCCTCTTGCCTTGGCCTCCCAAAGTGCTGGGATTACAGATGTGAGCCACTGTGCCCAGCCTATTTATATTCTTTTTTTGATCCAAAAAGGACTGAAGGAGCTCCTAAATGCAGATTGCACAGCCCCTGGCCATGGGGTAGGATGTTGAGTTATGATGAGTGAGTGAGTCAACATGTGTGTACAATAAGGAGTGCTGAGCACTTCTTACAGCTTATCCGCTGGGCTTCCCATCCTCGCTCTGCTCACACAATAATGTAAAGCACTCAGTACTATGCTTGGAACCCAGGAGCCACTTAATAGATGTCAGGCACTAGTATTACCTCATTTAATTCTCACAAAAGTGCTGTCCATATTGTACTAAAATTATGCATATTTTGTATATGAGGAAACTGAATCTCAGAGATTCTAAGTAACTTGCCTAAGGTCACACAGCTAATATGGTGGAGTCAGGGCCCAAGACAAGTTTGTGTAATTTCTGAGGCTATGTTTTTAAACACTAAGCTACACTTGAGTGTCTTAGGAGTAATTTTTAATTATCTTAACTGATTGAGAAATTGAAATGTGCTTTTTGGGGCCAGGCACGGTGGCTCACGCCTGGAATCTCAGCACTTTGGGAAGCCAAGGCAGACGGATCACTTGAGGTCAGGAGTTTGAGACCAGCCTGGCAACATGGCAAAACCCTGTCTCTACTAAAAATTCAAAAATTAGCTCAGTGTGGTGGTGTACGCCTGTAACCCCAGCTACTGAGGAGGCTGAGGCACAAGAATTGCTTGAATCCGGGAGGCAGAGGTTGCAGTGAATCAAGATTGTGCCACTGCACTCCAACCTGGGTGACAGAGAGAGACTCTGTCTCAAAAAAAAAAAAAAAAAAAGAAAGAAAAGAAAAAAAGTCCTTTTTAATGTATTTAGCATTTTTGTTTAGAATAAAAAAAAATCTTTCATTCTTTTTTAAGTAAAAGAACCCCAAATCTGGTAAAGTTGGATTGTGAATATGCATGGAAAACTGACAAAACAGTAAATATCACTAAGAGCCTCTGGGAATGCAGTAGAAGTTTAATTGAAAGCTTAGAAATCTATGGACATGATTTTTAATGCTTTTTAATTATGTTTAAACAGGTAATTATAATTTTAATTTTATTTAATTAACTATAGATTTACAAATTATGAGATTAATTTATAAAAAAGCAAATTTACTTTTGAGCTCATTCCTTTGACTTAACATTTGCTAAAATTAACTTCACCTTAAAAAAAAACTCTTAATCAGATTTTCTTTTGTACTGTTTAATTCCCGTCTAACATTGTGAGATTAACCAATTTTCTGCATTTTAGACCTTAAACATAAAAAACTAGATAGTAATCAATCATGAAATGGTTATTAAGCTTTTAATCTATGCTTAGCACCAAACAAAATGCAGTGAGAGAGAAAGAAGCATGTGGTCTACATTTTCTAGTACCTTAAAATCTGTGGAAAGATACAAGATGAGGACGAGCTATACAAGAACTATACATAATTGGGCACTAAATTTTGCAGATCGAATTAAGAATTTTGCATGTAGTTTTAATATATTGCGACCCTCACCATCTCCCTTTAAAGAAATGTGGAGTATCTATCATGTCATGAAAGGTAATGAAATTAGTCATGGATTTCATTGTATCAGAAATGTATGAAATAAAGAGCAGAATAACGAGAGTCAATAATACATGTGCCTGAGATTTTAGGCTTCTGTTAAACATATTCTGACAAGCTGCATTAAAGCAAATACTGTTCTCCTCCTATATATACTTCCGTCCTTGCATAGTTCTCACTGCTCTTGTCTGTTGTGATACATGCGATGCATCCCCTTGAACTTCTATGATTCCTCCCTCCTCCATATTTATATATTTATTTAATTATTTTAGAGATGGGGTCTTGCTCTGTTGCCCAGGCTTGAGTGCAGTGGTGTGAACATCGCTCACTGCAGCCTTGAACTTCTGGGCTGAGGCATTCCTCCTGTCTCAGCTTCCCTAGTAGCTGGGACTACAGGTATGTACCACCATGCCTGGCTGATTTTAATTTTTAATTTTTTTTTAAGAGGTGAGGCCTTGCTATGTTGCCTAGGCTAGTCTCAAACTCCATGCCTCAAGCACTCCTCCTGCCTCAGCCTCCAAAAGTCCTGCAATTGCAGGCATGAGCCTGGCCCTAATCCATATTTGGAATCCCTTTAACACCACCCTTTTGCACTCTCTCAATGCAATTTTTCCTACCTTTTTGCTTCAAGTCTGTTGCTGATATAAACAGCCTCACTAAGATGAAGAAACTCAGAGTGGCTGATTTAACTTTCTGCAAATGGTGGATACCCATTGACTAGCTCACCTGCCATTTATGAAAAAACCCAAGTCTTTGGCTGACTGAAAATATCAACTGAATTCCTGGTTATAATATTCATTTTCTCTTCTCTCACTCATGTTTTTTGTTTAACCTCTGGGTTCCTCAGTTTCTGCATCAGGACTTTTAAAACTCCATCCCTGCTTTCTTTGAAAATATTTTTATCGTAAGATAGTTGATCAACACAAAAGATTATATATAATGTGTACATGCAAGTTTTATAGTGTGATGATAAAAAGATAACATGTGAATTCACCATCAAATGTAAGAGCTAGAACATCACCAGTAATAGGGAAGCTCCCTGTACATTTTTCCACGAGCAGGTCTTGTCAGTATTCCCCTGAATGTTGTGTTATCAAGCTCCCTCCCACCATACATTCACCAGTATGCACTTTTTTTTTTTTTTTTTTGAGATGGAGTCTCGCCCTGTCACCCAGGCTGGAGTGCAGCGGTGTGATATCAGCTCACTGCAACCTCCACCTCCCAGGTTCAAGTGATTCTCCTGCCTCGGCCTCCCAAGTAGCTGGGACTACAGGGGTGCACCATCACACCCAGCTACTTTTTGTATTTTGAGTAGAGCTAGGGTTTGGCCGTGTTGGCCAGGCTGGTCTCAAACTCCTGACCTCAAGTGATCCACCTGCCCCGGCCTCCCAAAGTGCTGGGATCACAGGCGTGAGCCACCATGTCCAGCCCTGTGTCTACGTTTCTTGCTTTTTCCTCCCCTCAACATAATGTTTCTGAGACTCATCCACACTCTTAAATAATATTACATTGGATTTATTCATTCTCATGTGGATGGAGATTTAGGTTGTTTCCTATCTTTTTTTCTTTGAAAATAGAAACAATGTTATTAAGAACATGTCGGTCCAGGTCTCCAGATGCTCTCTCTTTGGAGAGAAGCATGATCTGGTGTAGAGCTGGTGAGCTGTAGGATGTGCCCATCCTTGAATTCATTGCCAAGTGTTATTTAATCTCCTTTTAGTTTGTCATTCAACAATTTACCAGTCTCTGGTCCCATTTGGCTTCCGTCTTCCTTCATCCACGATGGCTTTCTGCCTAACAGTGGCCTTTCTCTTTAGTGGATTCAATTGTCTCCATTTACTGATGTCTTATAATAGTAATAATTGTGCTGTTTGCAGCATTTGGGGAAGAGAACTTTTATCTCAGCGTTAGTAAATAATTACATTTGCCACTCTGCCCGTTATTTTGTTTTTCAGAAGTCTTCCTTTTTAGTCACTGTGAGCCTTTTCCTTAAGCTGGTCCAGAACTGCTCTGGTGTCTAGGCTGTCACCCTGCATGAACTTGGGAGGGCTAATTGCTGATGACTTCATTAACAGAAACTATCACCAAGGGTGCGCACTTTGGCAGAGGTGCGCATGCTTCAGCAGCAAAGGCTGTTTTTAAAATTTAGTGAAAAGAATGAAACTAATATTTGCTGAAGGGTCATATCCTTGCTTGGTATTTTCACATGTTATTTATTTTAACCTTGCAAAACATTCATTTAATGTGTAGCATATTGCATATTTTCTTGTTTTATTTTCTAAGTGAGGATCAGGAGTGGTAGAGAAATAGAGCAAATTAAGATCACAGAAAAGAATCAGGGTTTAAATTCAGGTTTCTTGATTCTTGCTTTAGCGTTCTAATCTATGCTGCAGGAAGTTATATATGTACACATGCCTATCATGTGTCTGCGCATACATGCAACATATACACACAGACAAGTAGAATGTCAACACATATAGACATACATAGAATGTCCATAATATATAGTATTCAATATTTGCAATAAGACATTTTGAAGTTACTTCTGAAGGCAAATATGGCAAAGCAAATTGCCTATTACGTGAATTTCTCACATTTGACTTTGAATGCGTTTTCAAAGTGCCTTTCTTCAATCTTGAAGGGATAAGACTGTAGGGAGATAAGACTGTGTTACTTCCCAGGTATGGCACATTCTCTTTCTGAGCTCAGGTTGGTAACTTAATTCTGTCCTCTCTCCTCTTTGCCCTTCCTGCTCCGTTCTGACAAGAGTGTGTAGCATGCCTGGTGGGGTCTTTCGGGGACGCCAGGGCCCTGAGGCTGGGCCCAAGAACTTTTGCTTTTTTCTGTGGTCCTGAGACAGTTCTCTGACAGTGGCTGACTGGGGGAGGGGACTGACATTGCCTGCTCCTACCTGGGCTTCTCGCTTCTGTCCTGCACACTTCCAAGGAGTTTGCAGGACAGCAGTCAGAGAAAGCCTTTTAAAACACAAGTCAGGGCATGCCGCTGTTCCGCATACAGACCTCCACAGGCCTCATGCCCCACAGGGAAGAAAAGCCAACATCCTCAGGGCCTGCAAAGCCCCGTGTGACCACTGTCTGCAGTCCTCTTCCTCTTCCCTCCCACTAAGGTTGCTCCATTCACAGTGGCCTTCCTTGACCTTTCTAAAGGGTTTTAGGGCTTTGCTCTGTCTGTTCCCTCTGCCTGCATAGTCTCCTGGAAGAACTCTGTGTGGCTTTCTTCCTCCCTCTTTGAGGCCTTACTGAAATATCACCTTCTTACTGGGGACTTCCCTGACCACCCTGTCTAGAAGGGCAGACTACCTGACACTTCACGTCCCCTTGTCTCGCTATTTTTCTCTCTTAGCGCTTCACACTAACATACCATTTATGACCTACATAGATCTTGTGTCTTTTTCATCTCTTGCATTGTAATTAACATAAGCCCCACGAGGGTAGGGACCAATGACTTCTCTTTGTCACATCATTTCTATACCTGGAACAGGTCTTGGCCTATAGAAGGTGCTCAGTAAAGATTTGCTGAATGAGCAAAGGATTGTCCATGAAAGTAATGCCCTTTCCTTGATAGAATCTGCTATTTATCTAAACAATTACATCTTGTAACATGCATAGGAAGAATCAGGGCATAGAAGTCAATGAGAAATTTACATGTTTGTATTTACTGGGAGCCTTGTCATACGTGTGTACAACACATGGACACGGGGGCTGGTTATGTTCATCAGAATTCTTTTGATTGTAAAAGGAAGAGATTAGCTCACGTAACCGGCAAACCTGGTATTTCTGGCTTTTGGAAGAGTTAAATTCAGGTGCTCAAATGGTGATGTCAGGACTCTATCTCAATCACTCTTTTGCTTGCCTCTGTGTTGACTTCATTATCAGATGGTGGCCACATGGTAGTCAGCAACTCCACTTTTACAGCCAATTAAACTAGCCAGACCATAGCAAAAGAGCACCCCAATATGGTTTGGATGTTTGTCCCCCTCAAATCTCATGTTGAAATGTGATCCTGAGCATTGAAGGTATGGACTAATGGGAGGTGTTTGGATCATGGGGGTGGATCCCTCATGAATGGCTTGGTGCCCTCCCCACAACAATGAGTTCACGTGAGAGCTGGTTTAAAGAGCCTGGCACATTCCCCTGCCCTTGCTCCCTGTCTTGCCATGTGACACGCTGGCTCCCCTTCACCTTCCATCATGATTGGAAGCTTCTTGAGGCTCTGACCAGAAGCAGATGCTGGCACCATGCTTCCTGTACAGCTTACAGAACCACAAGCCAAATAAACCTCTTTTCTTTGTAAATTACCCAGTCTCAGGTATTCCTTTATAGCAGCACAAATAAATGACACAACCCCTTTCCCAAGAGTTCCTGCCAGAGTCCCAGAACTGAGGGTCCTGGATGCTTGCAAGATTATGTGGCCCTCCCAAGATCTATCACAGGGTCTGTGGATGTGGTGTCGTTTTTGGCTGGATGAGGTCACGTAAGGGCAAAGGGGCCACATGAGATTGGAGAGAGGCATCCTGCTACTTCCCTCTGTCCTCTGTTCTCTTTTTATATCCACTTGCCTCCTAGAATCAGACTACACATGACTGACAAACCATCTGATACCACATTTAAAATTAGACCTAAGTAAATAGGATGAAAGTGGGTGGGAGTGTGGAAGAGAGAGAGCTGACGAGTGGCTCGGAGTTTCCCTATGTGTAGTAAAGAAATACTGGTGGGCTGGTGCTTGAACTGGTGCTGAGAGGGTAAGAGGCTTGGCTGTGTTTCACACCATTCAAAAGAAATAGGAATCCTGCAACATTCTGCAAGCCATTTATAGAGGTGATTGTACACTTCTCAAAGCTAGTCACCCAACCAGGCAAGCCAAAGTCAGATGATTCTTTTGTGTCTTGTGAATGTAGAAAGGATTGTTGAACAGTAGTCAGCTCAAAACCTGTGATCCTAGGCTGGGTGTGGTGGTGGCTGATGTCTGCAATCCCAGCACTTTGGGAGGCTAAGGTAGGAGGATCACTTGAGGCCAGGAGTTCAAGGTCATCCTAGGTAACATAGTGAGAACCCATCACTACCAAAACAAAAAGAAAAAACCAAAAATACCTATGATTCTAGAATTTATTGGTTTTTCTTTTCACCTCTGTCTTTGGAAATTGCTATTAAAAAATACAAACGAGTAACAAAAATAATATGTGATTGTGCCTTCTGTGAGACTGGTGTTAGGAATGCTAGAACTTGTTTCACAGGCATTTCTTCCTATGCCTTCATGCTTGTTGCTATTCCAACCTTGTCATCCTTTTAACTTTTATTATTTTACTACTCTGAGCTCCAGTGCTTACTACCAGCAAAGCTAAATAGCTTGCCTGCTTAGTTAGGCATGAAACACTGAGAATGTGCCAGCGTGTGGATCTTTACCCATGCTGGGAGATGGAGGGTGAGAAGGCTAATCTCTCAGCATTTTATGTGGAGAAAAATATTGCAGTTTATTTGACCTTTTACTTATGGGAATAAAGTAAGGGGTTTAGTGCTTTTACAGATCGAAAGTACAGAGAGAAGAATTAGGTATTCTTAAGCTAAAAGCGATGAGAGTATCTCGATTTCCCTGTGTGTGTGTGTGTGTGTGTGTGTTTGTTTTTCTTTCAAGCTTGTCCGGTAAAAGAAAATCTTGCAGTATCCTTGAGGATAATAATGCTTGATAGAATTGTGTATTTAAATACAGACATGACTCAACAGAAACAGCCATTCCATGTTCAACGAAGTGAACTTTTCTACCTTCTGCAGAAGACTACACTACACTAACAATCATATTGAATAGGCAACCCTAAATTAACTTAATTAATTTTAATGATCAATTTAAGTGTTAATTGGGAGCTTGTAATTTTGAATGTAAAATGGGGATTCTATGGATTATCAAAATATGTTTCCACATTTCTTGATATTTAGGTTTAAAAAAAGAACAGTCAAAGTGATGTAACCATCTCAATCATTAACAAGCCGAATCTTTAACTGGTGGGACAGTTATTGTCATTATGCTAATAACAGGAGATGGGGTTCTGTAAGATGAAGCATAAGCTGTTCCAGTCCTCCGAGGAAACAGTAAAATTAAGCTCCATTGGGTTGTAATTAGAAAAGAAGTATATTTAAATACTGAAAAAAGTCTTCGCTACTTCGGCACACAGTATGCCGAGGGCATGTGTGAGCAGCTTTTTAATCTCTAGGTGTGGCCTATTTTATAAATATTTTCATAAGCATTTATATACTTGCCATTTGGCAATACAGCATTGTGTAATTGTATCCATATGTTTGCCTTCTGAAGTTGAATAAAAACTTCTTGGACAGGGCTAGCTGTCAATTCTTCGTCTCCCTCCTCCATAGGGCAGTTTAGGCTCAAAATGAGGCTTTTTCACTGACAGGTGGGCACAAGAGGAGAAGAAGATTTAGCTTTCTTTTTCCACATTTTCTTTCCTTTCACAGTGGTAATGGTATTAGTGGTGATAATCATAATAGCTAGTATGGAGTACTTGTTTCTGTCAGCCGGATTCATGCATCAATTAGTCCGATCCCATCCCTACAACCTGTTAAATAGCCATTGTTGTTATTGCCGCTGTACAGATGACACCACTGAGCACAGAGTGGTTAAAGAACTTGCTTAAAGTCACACAAATAGTAAGTGGAGTTTCTGGGACACAAACCAGGTAGCCTGGCTGTTTCCTTCTGGCTCTTAACTGCACCTCCGGCCGAGACCTGTGTTTTTAGCCATTGTTTCCAATTCCAGCAGCTTCGTTGGCCCAGCCTATCCTGAGTGGGATTTGGGATCCCTCTGTTCACTTTTCTTTTCCCCCTTCTTGTTAGGTCAAGTACAAAAGAGATTTTGAAGAAAGCAAAGGGAGGGGCTTCAGCATTGTCACGGACACTCCTGAGCTACAGAGACTGAAGAGGACTCAGGAGCAAATCAGTAACGTAGGTGCCTGTTTATTCAATAGCATGATGGCTCTGACGTGCATTTCCGGATGAGAAAGGGAGGCTGGGTGACTTGGAAGTGTTTGTGTTGCTGTGGGGTGCAAGCAGTACTCTGTGCACGCATAGACTATGCCAATTTCATCTGGTAAACCCTGCCCTCTGGTTCCATTACAGTTATCTAGGGCCCAGTGCTTAGTTACCTAATAGAAGGTCTCCTTATTCCATTTTGAATGGTTCTCAGCTTTCAAATTTTTCCAAAATAGGCCTTTTATAATTAAAATAAGAAACTTGAAAGTTAAGTTTTGACTGTGGATAAGCATATAAAATATACATATAAGGTTAGGAGTCTTAAAAAAAATCTCCTATTTGCTGACTATGTGTCCATAAGATTTCATACTTTGAATTAGTTATTTGTTGAAATCAGGTATTACATCTTACTTTTGAAATAAACATTTATATATGTAGTTGCTTTGTACTTGAAGCTGTGCCTTGTTTATTAATATAGTTTCCTTGAAAGAGAAAATGGAGACTAGCAGAAGTTCAAAACATATTAGGGAGGTATTAATTCAGTACTTATTAAAGGTGGATAAACAGCTCTTCTTAGTTTTTGTAATTCACACCTGTGATTATGTTTCTTCCAAAATATTATGTGAAGTGTGTCAGGATGTATTTTTCTTCACAAAAATTAATTCAATGTTAGATATCCAAGAGGAAATATGAATGAAAATTAACAAATGTGTGAGTGACATAAAAGTATGAGCAAACAGGCAACACTCATACCATTTTTAATGAGAACTGTATTTTGTGCGTCACTTATAAAGTCACTAAAGTTTGTATATCTAGGTGTTATAACTGATGTAGCCTTAATTTCCAGGACATGTTTAATTAGCAGATGGTTTTAAACTCACTGATATTTGGTCATCATCATGAGATGTATGTATACATGTATATATGTGTGTGTGTACATATAATACATGTGTATATATTATATATGTGTTTATATATAAATATGTGTATATATACATACATATATAATATATACACACATACATATATAATTTGAAGCTAGAATTATATATAATTTGAGAAAAAACTTTTTATATGCCTAAAGTTCAAAAACAGAATTATTTCATGTTAAACAATTTATTAGGAAGTGGGAGGATGCAAAGTACACATTGTTTTTTGCTCTTTAAGTGTACATTTTATATTAGTAGGGATTTCCTTTGAAGAAAGAGAGTTGAATTTTAAGACTTCATGACATTTGTCCCTTAGTTTTTCTACCCCATCCCAGCAATCCATCAGTCATGAATACTGAAGATCACTGCCTTATTTTTCTTCCTCTTTATTCTTTCCTTAAACCAAAAACCTATTTTTGCTTTTAAAAATGCAAATCAATGATCTGTTTCACTGGCAGTTACATTTAATAACAGTTCTTTCTTTGGATTATTTTTGGCAAATGTTTATTTAAAAAATAATTCTGCCAAAAACAGTTATATCATACATCTTCAACAATCACTGAATTTTATTTCAAAAAGAACTAAACCTTTCTACCTAAGACATCCATGTGACAGCTAACATAAGGATTGCAGCTGATCAAAGGTAAGCCTTTTAATTTTTATTCAAATTTAGTCAATATTCATGTTTAATTAGAAAATACTGATCATTTTACCAACCTTTATCATTAGCAGGAATATACATTTTATTCAATACCAGAGGTCGTTTGCAGATCCATTCTTAATTATGCAAAATACCCTTATCACACAGGTATGTATTAATCTATATTTATCATATATAATATGTTATATAGACAGCAGTATAAAAAGCACCATTTAGATTAAGCCTATTATTTAGACAACACTGGTTTTTAAAAGCATGTAACTTAGACAACATCTCTTTTTTAAAAAAAACTTTTTGCGATGTCTTGATGTTAGCAGCCATAGCAGTTTTATAAGTAGTTCTGTTAGCCAAGATGAGGCATATTAAATGTTTGGATAGCTGTAAAAAATATAGACTTCATAATATTACCATTAGGGACCAACTCTTAAAGAAGGGAGGCTGTTAAGTGCTCTGAGGTCTGGTGAATTTATTATTCATTTATAAGACTGCCACTTCATGAACTTTTTCCCTTACCTCACTAGGTTTTCCATATTACTCAAGGATCTTTTTCTATAAGAAACTTGGGTTGATCCAAAAAGTAGTACTTTGGCAAGTCCAGTTTTCCATATTACTTTAATCTAAACCCACTGAACAATATTGGCTAAAACCCAAACAGATATTTTTTGACAGTGGCTGGATTGTGTCTGTTATGAGAGGAAACAGGTGAGAAAGTGTCTAGACTGGAAAGACCCAGAATCTTCCGGCTAGAGATGCTGGGAAATTATAATCCTGAAAATTATAAATCCTGAAGATTATTAGGGGTATGAAATTTGTGAGTCTTGCATTTGAGTGCCAAGTTTAATATAGGTTAATGTAGGTAGGTTAACTAAGATTGGCAGTCTTTGCTATCTTTATGTTTCCCTGTGTTTCATTTTCTCTTATTTGTTTCTGGTTTATCTCTGAATATTGTGTGGCTCTTTCTTAGCTGCTTTTAATCTCTCTTGTATAAAGACATAAAGCAGTGAATTTAATGACAACTCCTAGGTGTTTTGGGTAATATGTTACGGATGAATGGAAATTTTTGATTGCTTATGTCTATGTCAATGTTTTGAAATTTTTTCAGCTATTCTTATGATCGTTTATTGAGGATTTGAAATCATTTGGAAATGACCACTCAGTCTGCATATGTTACTGAGGTGTGGGATAAAATACAACCGTAAATTTCAAATTGAGTGTGATGAAAGAGGTGAGAGTGGGTGAACTTGCCTTCTCTGGGTAGCTATAATGACAACATATTGAACATGGGAGATTTATTAAATACTGCAATTGATAATTCTTCTGCTATGTTACCCACTTAGTGTAGCCACAGAACAAAACAAGAAAAGAGGCAGGATTTCAGAATTGACTAAATGGCTAGGAAGAAAAAGAACTTGGCTTCTAAAATAAAGGAAAATTATTTTTTTCCCCACGAAATTCCAGAAGATGTCTTCATCTCATTGAATATATTAATATTCAGATGGGGTTTGGTTGCTTATGAAATTGAATGTTAGGCTTGGGAACAGTTTTTATAGGAAGTCAGGAAATCCAGCCAAATCGTTTAATTGAAGATAATGTTTAGAAGTCTAGGTTTTGTTTAAACTGTATCTCTTCAGCAGAATGAAACCTGACAGCCAATGTGTTCAGCACTGACTTAGGAACTGTGGGCCAGAAAGCCCTGCCCTACAGATTTTCACAACTGTGTCACTTAATTGCCATCCACCCTCTCCTTGCCCCCAGACTCTAGGGCATAAATTCAGAAATGGCAGAAGTATCTTTGTACATCACATTTTCTTTATTTACCAATATTTTAGGAAAATATTCTTAAGGGACAGTGTCCAAATATGAATTGAGGAATACTGTGCCCATGGGCATTAAAAAAAACAAAACACGCCTTTCTGTGGCTGCTACAGGGCTAGCTCATGTGGGTAACTGTAAACGCTCTTTCTAATTTCAGGTGGTTCCCACCTTCAAGTTTACAAGCAATGCATTCAGGGTACCTGCAGCAGGATCTCAAAGCAGAACCATCGCCAGACGTTCAAGGGACTCAGGCTAGCCTTGGGAAAATTACTGATGTTTCGTTCTGGCTGTTTACCCACTCATATCAGCTGCACTTTCAATTAGCTGAGACAGTCTGGGGATAAATTGTGAAATAAAATGGTGAAGTCAAACCCCAAGAGACTTTTACAGACTTTGTGCCATAGATGAAAACTGGATGTTTATTTTCTAATTTATTTCAGGGGGAAGAGAAATATCAAGTGAACGGGAAAGAAACAAAAATCGACCAGATGACAAAATCGTGTATTTTAAAGACTGACTGAAATGGTGAGTGTACCATTATTTGATTTGTCAGGATTTCTGCGTGTTCTTGACAAATGGAGAAAATAGTTTTGCATGTCTGTGTGTGTATATCTGTGTATGTACCTCTGTGTGTTGACTTCAATGAGAGTGTCTAAAACCCCATTTTCCTAGATCACTATAGACTAATGTCTATAGACATTAGTGTTTCACCTGCCCTATATTATTTCCCTTACCTTGTCAATGTTCACAATTTTGGTTATCTGTCTGCTTTCCCAAATATCCTTTTTTGCTACCACTTTCAATTCTGCATACCCATTCATAAGAAATGCTTGCCTACTTTACAAGAAAAGCTAAGAATGGCACTTTAAAAAAAGTATGCCAAAAAGTAACCTCTCTATAATTTGATCTTGCAATATAATTATTTTTAGCTCTTCTCCTACACTACATAATTTTTCACTGACTTCTTAGAATGTAAAATAAATTATATGCCCACCAATAAGCTCACACGGATACTGCTGATTTAGTTCCCTGAGATTTTGTGAGTTAGCTTCAACAATATTAGATTATTGGGACTAAACATTGCCTAATAATTGAATAGTAGTGTCTATGGGCTATTAAAAGATTTGATTCAAAGTTCGATTGAGTGCAAGGCTGAACATGAGGGTAGGGACAATTATCTAGGGATTTGGTCTCTGTTTGAAATTTAAATAAATCATTTTGCCAGAGACTGACTGTAACCATGTTCAGGCTGCTGACAGTGTGAAATTGAGTTGTATGGTGGACAGAAGACAAGCAGTCAAGAGAAATCACCAAAGGCGAAATTTGTTATGTAATTGGGTCAACTCATGCATGAGCAATGCATGCTAATTGTAAACTGGTGGCAAAATTATTGTGTATGAGGCATTAGGTCTTATATGAATCTGAACAACTGACACTGAAGGAGATTTTTTTTCTTTTTATATTCAGCAAACTTTTTTCTTTAAATATGAGAAAGGTAAAAATTATAAAGTCATTTGTTGAAATACATTATTTGTTAATTTTGCTCTTTGTACAAGAAGCAGAAGTTTTATAACTACTGAAACATTTATGTAAAAGCTTCTGATTTTGAGTAGTAAAATCTAGTATACTAAGCAGTTTGACATGAGAATGAATGTTATTTTTAGTGTAAGTCATAAGTGGGTTGATTAACATAGATGATTAGTTATGAGGTCAGTGGTTTAGATTTAAGCTCTTGAAGGCTAGTATTTTTACAGAGTGAATCTCTATATTGCTTTAGTGGACTAGACCTTATCTGTAGCTCATCTCAACCAATAACTCTGATGAATTCCCAGTGAATAGTGTGGTCAGTAGCATTATCTTTAAAGACAAAGATTAAAAAAAGAGAAAGTGATAGGGCAATAACACATATTTTCTCATAATACCTAACACATGTATGAATACCTCATTTATTTTGAAACACTTTGACATACCCTGTTTAATTAGATCCTCTGAACAACTGCTCCTCGGGAAAAGTATTTCTATAAGGATTACTTATATTTTCATGTGAGAAATGTACGGAAAATTACCTCTTGGTCCTTTCTTGTTTCCAAATCCGTGGTTTCCCTTACACCTGGTTTTGCTTTATTTTTCCATGTAGAGCAGAACTTCAAAGGCTGATCTCTTCTTTTTAGCCTCAATTTTTCAGCCACAGTCACTTAAAGAAACAAATACATCCCAGACCAATAATTACTTGTGCATGTCAAATAAAAGAGTTTTGGTTGTAAAATGGCATTGTCTAAAGGGGAGGTTTGAGAAGAGCCCCGGTAATAAAAGAATTAACACATATGACTTTTTTTTTTTTTTTTTTAAACAGAGATGAGGGATTCAGCAAACAATTTGTGAAGATCCGTTTTTCATGAAATCCTTTTTTCCCATATTCCTTTCTTTTCAGTTTCGCTGTGTTCAGGCCATTATCTTGCCTGAGTTACTGCAGTAACTTCCTAATTGGCCTTATCTCCTTCTGTTCCTTTCATTGCATCTAAAACACAATCACCAGATGAGTTGTTCTAAAATATCTTTTTCATCAAGACCCTAATTATGACCCACTAAAATGCTTTCCATGGACCTCCAGTTTGAGTAGGATAAAGTCTAATCTCCTAAACCCTTTAATTCTGACTCTAAGGACCCTCCACAATCTGCTCCTAAATGGCTATTTTTCACCTTATCTTTCACTGCCCTTCATCACTGTTCTTCGATTTCTTTTAGGCCTGCCTGCTTACTCTGTTCTGGGCTTTTGCATGAGTCATTCTGCATGTTTAGGACAATTTCACACTATCTGTAAATGACAGCCCAGCCCCCTGATCCCAGACACATACTCAAACCCAGCTACAGTGATGTGTCTCATCTCTGAATTATTGTGGGGCTTTGTGCTATAACACTATCATTTGTACCACTCATTTCACAAATCATATTCTCCACTTTGGTTTTAGTTAGCATATTATGTGTCTATATGTCTGACCTCCTTAACTTCCCATAGGTGAAGATCATCCATGCCTCTTTCCATTTATGTTTTATGTCTGCAAGAACGCGCCAGATGGTGCTTTATACTTTGCCTTTCTTGTCACCTCTCTAATTTAGGGCCCTCCCTACCCCTTGATAGGAATATGGGAATAGTCTCTTGACTTGGGCTATTCTCCTTATAGTTTCTTGCAAGGTTTTCCTAAAATGCACATCTGATCATGTCACATCCTCTTTTAAAATCTGTTAAGTCTCTCTACTGCCTTTAGGATAAAATGTAAAATCTTTTGCCTGGAATGTGAGGCTGTCCCTGGCTTAGTGCTAGCTGAGACCTCTAGCCTGGGAGGCCCTCTTGCAACCTGAACCCATCCATTTCACACTTCTGCCTGCAAGGCCCTTCATACCTCTCCCCATCCACACTGGCTCAGAGGCTACCATTGAGACAGCCAGATGGGAGGGGGTCCCCGGAAAAACTCCAACCAGCCTGCGCACTAGGGTAGAGCCTCGGGAAGTTTGTGCTGTTTGCAGACGGGGGGCGGGGTGGTGGTGGGGGAGCCAGGCCCCCTCCTCTTCCTGTGTGGAACCTGGAATTCGAACTATGAGGCAGGAAGCTCTCTAGCAGGGGACCCTGGCCTTACAGGGAGTCCCTGTTTCCCCCTTTTCTTCCTTTCACCCAGCAAAACCCTGTCTTACTCATCATTCAATTTGTCTGCGAGCCTGAATTTTCATTGCCGTGGGACAGAAGACCCCGTCTTTAGTGGAACTAAGGAAAAGTCCTGCAACACCATCTTTCCCTAGCTGCTCTGACAGTCAGCTTCTATAGCTGCATTATGAGTTTTCCTACCCTCAGACTGAACTCTTTGAAGAAATGGGCTGTGTCTTTTTTCTCTACAGACCCAGGGCCTAGCCTACTGCCAAATTTAATAAACAAATGAATCGACCATTTGTGTCAACAAATCTTTTTATTTTTTACTTTGATGAGTGAATCTCTTGGCCTTGTGTGAATTTCATCTTACAGTGAAGATTATTACTAGGAGTTCTAATCTCTTTCAAGGTCTAGATATCCATTGCACATCAGTTTTCTTCTTGAAAGCTCCCAGATTTTTTTTTCTATTGTATCATTTTCTAGCACAAAGTAGTTATCAAATAAATATTTATTCAGTAAATAGCTGGATTATTTTATGGGATTACTTTCTCTATATCCAGGGTGTTTTTTCTTTCTTTTTTTTTTTCCTTAAGAAGAGTTTGCCATCCCATCCACTTTTCAGTCTAGGCAAATAAAATCTTTCCTGGAATATCTGCCATAGTGGAGCAACGAATGAGTCTACCCCTTCAACGCAAGATTGGTTATGCCTAGAATAGAGCTCAGTACAGAGCACGTACTCAGTAAATGCATGTGGAATAAATGAATGAGGCAGTAATATGTAAAATACTGACTAATTTTGTACATTCTTTTTCTTGAAACTCCTCTTTGCAAGGATATTTTTAGTTTCTCAAGTTGCTTTCAGTTTTATGATTCTTTTCTTTTTGGTGCTGCTTGATAAACACAATCTTTTATTCTCTGCTCCTTAAGTGTTCAGTGACTTCTATAGTTTTATCAAAGGATTGTAGCAACATTTCCTCAGTAAAGCAGGATAATTTATTTTCTAATTACATTACAAATGCCAGGACTTCCCCTATTTAATATATCATAGGGAATTCTTTCTGGTGTCTAATCCAAGAACCTAAAAAAAAAAAAAAATTAGGGCTTGTCTTAGTCTGCTCAGGCACCATAACAAGATATCACAGGATGGGCAGCGTAAAGCGACAGAAATTTTTCTCACATTTCTGGAGGCTGGGAAGTGCCAGATCAAGGTATGGTAGGGCTGGTGAGGGCTCTGTTCCTGGCTTGCAGACAGTTGCCTTCTCGCAGTGTCCTCATGTGGCTTTTCGTTGGTGTGTGCATGCGGAGAGAGAGAGGAAGAGCAAGAGAGATCTCTGTGTCTCCTCCTCTTAGAAGGACACAGACCCAATCGGATCAGGGCTTCCTTGTGACTTCAGTTAAACTTAATTACCTCCTTAAATTCACCCTCTCCAAATACAGTCACATTGGTGGTTAGGGCTTCAACGTATGAATTTTGGGGTGGCACACAGCTCAGTCCATACCAGGGCTGAATGGGGAATGATCTGCATATATAACAGGGAAATTTTGAGGTATTTAAGTGACATACACTTTGTGAACGTGCTTTGAAATATCCAAAGTGTCACATAATTATAATATAAGCTGCTATCATGAGCTAATTTCTTGTTTTTTCTTTTCTTTTCTTTTTTCTTTCTTTCTTTTTTTTTTTTTTTTTTGAGACAGGGTCTCACTCTGTCACCCAGGCTGGAGTGCAGTGGCGCAATCTCGGCTTAGTGCAACCTCCACCTCCCGGGTTCAAGTAATTCTCGTGCCTCAGTGTCCTGAGTAGCTGGGATTACAGGCATATACCAGCATGCCCAGCTAATTTTTGTATTTTTAGTAGAAATGGGGTTTTGCCATGTTGACCAGGCTGGCCTCAAATTCCTGTCCTCAAGTGATCCGCCCACCTCGTCTTCCCAAAGTGTTGGGATTACAGGCGTGAGCCACTGTACCCTGACAGATGAGCTAGTTTCTTTAGTGAAGTTAGATAACACTACCCTCTACCTGTTGCCTTTCCAGGAAAACGTCTACATTCAGTTTTAAACTTTTCCCTATTTTCAAGCTGAATATTCTTAACTAAAAAAAGAAAAAAAATTCCTCCTATATCCTATTTCCAGTTCTTTTTTTTTTTTTTTTTTTCCAGACAGAGTCTCATGCTGTTACCCAGGCTGGAGTGCAGTGGTACAGTTTCGGCTCAAGGCAACCTCCGCCTCCTGGGTTCAAGTGATTCTCCTGCCTCAGCCTCCCTAGTAGCTGGGACTACAGGTGCCTGGCACCACACCCGGCTAATTTTTGTATTTTTAGTAGAGACGGGGTTTTACCGTGTTGGCCAGGCTGGTCTCAAACTCCTGACTTCAGATGATCCACCTCCCTCGGTTTCCTGAAGTCCTGGGATTATAGGTGTGAGCCACCGCGCCCTGCCCCAGTTCTTAACTGAACCTTTCAAACTTTTTATTTCCAGGTTTGAGCCATTAGTCATTGATAGAAACACAGATACTTTAGGGTAGTAGTGAAGTTTTTAAGTTTTCCAGATTTTGGTTGAATTATGTAGTTCAGAATGTAGACTTCACATGTCCCGTGCTAGCAGTTTAGCCTGGGCAGATGTGAATAAAAAGGAGGACAGAGAGGTGAGAATAGAAAAAAAATTTCCAGGACGCAGGGAAAGTCTAACACAGACTAGCTTCATGTCTCGATTTCCAGTGCATGATGCAGATTTAGAACTTTGAAAGTATCTAAATTTTCTTCCAGATTTTATTATACCTTTTGGGACATAGCCACAGTGAGCAGAATATCCTGAATGTTAAAGAAAAACCAGAACTCTTATGTATATATTTTTGAAGTCCCAGATGTGACTATCATTAATAATTAGGCCATATAATTACAATGTCAATGAAGTTTTAGAGGCAGGTTTAAAACCTGTTGTTTTCTTAGTTCTTAAGAGTAATAGTTGAGTGTTATTTTAGCTTATTGGAGGGTCATAAGTCAAGGGAGACATTGTGTAGAGATTTAATTCAAAATCCATTGGTAATCTAAGCCAAGTTTATACAATTAGAAAAAATTTTATGATTTGGAAGTTAGAAACAAGACTGTCTTTTTTTTTTAAAGTATGCAACTATGCTCTCTAATTTGCTTTGCATTTTCCTAGAAGGATTATGTCATAAAAATTGCATTTCTTTCTTTTTTTTTTTTTGCTCATATTTTCTTCTATAGCTTTCTTTTCATTCATGGTTGTCAGGTGGCCTGCTTTGTAGCCTTTTTCTCTCTTGTACAGAATCATATGCAATGCTGCTTGCACAAAGATATCTAAATTTCTGTCTGAAGGACCTATTGCTTTTGTGAAATGCCTCCAGACTCTATTTGGTTCCAAGGACAAGAAGTAGGAAGTCATGTTTTTTGCTTCTTTATATTTTTGATTGATTTTTCCTTTTGTGGCTATATCAATTGTAACAAAGTCAGCTTCTTCTTTTTTTTTTTTTTTTTTTTTTTTTTCGAATAGAGATAAGGTTTGCCTATATTGCCCAGGTTGGTCTTGAACTCCTGGGCTCAAGCCATCCTCCCACCTCAGCTTTCTAAAGTGCTGGGATTACAGGTATGAGCCACCATACCAGGCCACAAAGGAATATTTAACTCATTTGAATTAAGCTTTGTATCATTGCGTCCTTAGAATTATAAAGGTGTTAGAATTTGCCTGTGTTTAGCAAACCAGGAAAAAGAGTATGGATTTAGAAAAAAGAATACAGGCAAAAAACCTTAAAAACCATTCTATTATTCTCAACACTGTCATTTTTGATAGAATCGATTTCCCATAAACAAAGTGATTGAAATATTTATTTTTGTTGTGTAATTGTGGTGAGGCCTTTGATGATAAGTGGCATTTCTTGATCATGTTTAAATCCTCCAGAATCTGGGGCTTTGACTGTAAAGTATAAGACAGAAGTAGAAATTACCTTCACAGTTACCTGACACATATACACCTTCATTCATGAAACACTGGCTCTGGACATGACATTGCATCAGGCCGTGTGGATTTCAGAAAAAGTGAAAAACCACTTTTCTGGATGTGTTTCATGTTCATCCTACGATGCATGAGGGCCTCGGTTGGATGTAAAAGTGTTTATGAGGGAGAAGAGGCAGAAGGAAGGAAGAGATGAATATAAGGTTAGGAACACCCGGCGTCTCCTTGTTAGAGTGCAGGGAGAGATCCCATTCCTGAAATACAGGTTGAAGCAGGATTGTTGAAGGAGTAGTTATCGTATTTTCAAATGTGCATACTTTGGGCATCTATAAATCCATAATAAACATTTCTAGGAGATACCACTTTTGAGAACTTAATTATTGACTTAACAAACATGTTTTGAAGTGTTTACTATGTGCCAGGCACATTGCTAGGAGGTGGGATTAATGAGGAATAAAGCACAGATGACCCCTGATGCCCTGCGGCTTGTAGTTAGCCTGACAGGCAAGCAGACGATGTTAGAGCAACAAGCTCTGTATATGAGATAATACATCTAATGTTCTAAATGGGAGAAATGCCAGATAGAGGGAAACGCTGTGTTAACATCAGAGGGTAACAAACTCAGGTTTAGGAGGGAAAGGAATTGAACACGAGTCATACTATTTTATTAGTTGTTAAAAACTTTACTGAATCATTGATTTCAAGAGTGATTTATAATCTTTGTTTAATAATAGAAGCTATATATCTTATTTTTAAGTTTGTCCGCTTCTGTATGTCTGTTTTCTTTATTCCCTATTTGCCTATCAGTATTCCAGAAAATACCACAAAAAATTAAGTCAAACCATCTAAATCGCTTAACAGGCATTTAAATAAAGAAATAAAGATGTCCTCAACAGAAAAAAACAAAACACAAAAGGAAATCAAACCACAGTATTCTATATAAAACATCACAAATGTTCAATATAGAAGAGTGTTGTTCAGCTTATTAATTTCAAGATGGTTAAAAAAATCTTAAAAATTTGTATACATTAAAAATTCATAAATGTTTTTACTATTTTGATTTTCAATGCTTAAGAAGATTAAAGAGTTCGAAAGTGAAACTCTAGCTGTTGTTCCTTCATCTCTTTTCCTGCCTCCAACCTGTGAGTGATACTTTTGAATTTTTTTTTATTTTTTACTTTAAGTTCTGGGATACATGTGCAGAATGTGCAAGTTTGTTACATAGGTATACATGTGCCATGGTGGTTTGCTGTACCTATCAACCTGTCATCTAGGTTTTAAACCCCGCATGCATTAGATATTTGTCCTAATGCTCTCCCTCTGCTTTCCCCCCATCCCGCAATAGGCCCCAGTGTGTGATGTTCCCCTCCCTGTGTCCACGTGTTCTCGTTGTTCGACTCCCACTTATGAATGAGGACAGGCAGTGTTTGGTTTTCTGTTCCTGGGTTAGTTTGCTGAGAATGGAAGTTCTGGCCGGGGCAATCAGGCAAGACAAAGAAATAAAGGGTATTCAAATAGGAAGAGAGGAAGTCAATACTTTTGAATTTTAAATTTTTCATGACAGGGCCCAAAATATTCAGGAAATATTTTGCCTTTTAAAAACGTACATGCATCTGAAATAGCTGTCTTTGCACATGTGACATATGTGTTTGCCACGTATGCGTAGAGTGCACATATGTGTTTGAGGACAGAGCTAGTGAAAGGAAAAGAGAAACATTGGTTTTAGTGCTGTTTGGTTTCCACCTTTGGCGTTCTTGGCCCAGTCTGTGTTAACGACAAACCACTGGGACATCCCCTCAGTGCTGTGGGGTCTTTTCCTGCCAAATATTGTTCTCTTGCAAGATTAAATAGCTGAATCAGTGTGGCCCAAATCTTGATCCTGCTGAGAATATTAAGAATCCTGCAGGTTGTAATACAGATTAGCTGGTGAGAGCTCTGTTGGAGAAATAAAGTGAGTTTCTCTAAATGGATTTCAAAACTGCTGTGAACCTTTTTGTGTCCTCCAGCGTGAGTGTGTGTCTGCTGGCAGTTAACCATTTATTCCCCTCATTTTCTCCAAAACTTGTTCTCGTCCACCCCTGTGCCTTTATTGTAAACACTTCCATAACTATTTCACATTCAGGTTTTGCCAGATAAGGCATTTGATACATTAAATAACTGAGTACTGTGAAGGGTAAGCCATTATTTACTTGATTTACTTAAGGGAGAAAATAGTATTTTTTGGTATTTATAAAAGGAAAGGACTAGTGTCATGGGTATAATGAAATAAACCACACCACTGGGTTATTTGGAGTAAACTGACTAGCATATTGGATTCTGATCCTAGGCTTTACGTTATTGGTTGAAAGGCATGAAATATTTAGCAAGAGGCCGGACAGATGGTTAAAATTATTTACATTGCTTCTAACCTCTATCCCATTATTATTTCTGCTTTCAGGGTTAGATTAAAACCATTAAAGACTCTAAATTCTATAAAAAAGATGATACTTCTCCCTAAATGAAAGAAATTTAAAAATCAATAGGAACAACACTCAACCTCTAAAGCTTGTCCAACCCATGGCCCTTGGGCCACATGCGACCCAGGACAGCTTTGAATGTGGCCCAGCACAAATCTGTCAACTTTCTTAAAACATTATGAGATTTATACATGGACCTTTTGTTAGTGTTAACGTATTTTATGTGTGGCCCAGGGAATCCTAAAGATTGGACACCCCTGCTCTAAAGCATAAGACATACTGATAACCTGAAAATAATTCAGTGTTTGTTAGATTGTCTGATTGCAGACTTCTGTGTAAGTTTGTTGAATTCTTTTCTATTTTGGGTGCCCCTTACCTCACTTATGCATGAAGCATGTGCTCAGTCTGCTATGAAGCCATCCTTCCATCTGCTTCCTACACTATTACCCGTTTGTCTCCTGACACCGTGTGTGTGTGTGTGTGTGTGTGATTTCTCAGTAAAAATGTCAATGGCTGTGATTTATAAATAGCAAACAAAGCCTGGCACAATGATAATAAACAACTATGAAGCTCATCAGTGCTGTTTTACTTTTGCAGATTACTCCATCGATTATTACTGTGACTGTTACAATTATATCTTCAGAAGTTAAATATTTTGTTAAATTATTTTGTACTTGTCATACATACACCAAAAACTGGGAGGTAGTGGGGTGGGGAGGGGAATGTTGTCCTAAGAGAAGGCACAAGAAGAGGCGAGCAGGTGAGTTTGACACTTTCTAGCTTGCCCTCATACAATAGCCTATGTTTTGCTGTTCTAGCCAGTGAGGATATGAGGATGTCAGACAAAGTAATGTCTCATCTTAAGTCTGTGCTGCCTGAATACTTTGAAAGTTATCCTACAACTCCCCTAAGGCTGTCTGTGAAACACTCGGGGCTAGCACCGAGGCATTCTGACCTCTAGTCCAGGTTGCCTTTCATTTTCGACATGTGACTCTTTGAAACTCACATCCACAGGCATTGCTGAAATTCCCAGTCATTCAGAAACAGACTTTCAAGGTGTATTCAAAAAAGGACTCATAAGTATTAAACTGTAAATCCTTCAAATATCATCAGCATCATCCTCTTCTCAGGATGCACCCTGTACTCCTGGTTATTTTTTAGGGGACCTTTGTATGTATCCCTACCAAATGCTTTGGAGTTATTTTTTAGGGGACCTTTGTATGTATCACTACCAAATGCTTTGGAGTCAGTCAGTTTCTGGGAGTCTTGGGGTGGTGAGCTTCCTGGCACTTGTACGGGTTCCGCAGAAGTAGCTATTAACGATTCAAAAAAAACCCATCAGTTTAGGAGGCAAAAAAATAAATGTTATCCTTTGTTAAATGCTGCCAGGATTTCCACATCTAGGATCCCTGATTCCAGCCTCCTGATATTAACACTCTACCCCACTTTTAGATTGTGAACTATATTACACATACAAAACAGTTGATAGAAACATATGTCCAGTTTAAAGAATAATAAAACGCCACTGGGTGCGGTGTTTGAGACCAGCCTGGCCAACAGCGTGGTGAAACCTCGTCTCTACCAAACATACAAATGTTAGCCAGGTGTGGTGGCGTGCGCCTGTAGTCCCAGCTGCTTGGGAAGCTGAGGTGGGAGAATTGCTTGAACTCAGGAAGCAGAGGTTGCAGTGAGCTGAGATCACACTACTGCACTTCAGCCTGGGTGACAGAGTGAGATCCTGTCTCAAAACAAACAAACAAAAAACAAAAATAATAAAATGGGTAGCCACGTAGCTACTCCTGGCTCAAGAAGTGGAATATTTGAAAAACCTCTGAAGGCCTTTGTGTGTTCCTTGACTCAACTTCATCCTGCTAACTACCAGCAGCACGAGGGCCACAGTTTCTTCAAAACATAGATTTTCATAGTGAGCTCCTGAAAAGATGAAAAGATTATTTGAAAATCCAATTTCCATGTGCAGAAACAACATATAGACTTTGGAGGAAACATGATTGGCTCCTTGATCATACAGCCTATAAGGGCTGCCTCTCACCTTCCTTGTCCTCATTTAGCTGTTCAGGACTCAAGCAGGGGCCTGTCAATCATCTGTGCATCCCTGTTCATACGTAGGTGACACTCACATACCCGAATAGAGGGAAGAGATGAGAATGAACATTCGTGAAGGGCTCTTGTGTGTTGGGCCATCTTTCATGTTTGTTATTTCACTTATTTTTAGCAACAATCCCTGGAAATACTTGTAATTATTCTCGTTTCACTGATGAGGAAACTGGCATTTAGAGAGGATAAATGAATTATTTAATTGCATACAATGAGTAAAGAACAGAGCTGGGATTGGAGTCCAAGTTTGTTGGTTTGTTTTTCTTTTTTCTGACTTCAAAGTCCAGTACTTGACTCCTCTACACCAGGATTTTGGGAGCATTGATTATATGTTATATCTGGAGCCCTTGTGTCATAGAGCAAATGTCCAAAGATTTTGGTTTCTTTTTGTCGGTACGGAAGCTAGTGTGTTCTTAAACGGCATTTTGGGGTCTGCATAGTGAGTATTAGGACCAGATTTTGAAGTTCCAAATTTCTTAACACTGGGAACCAGACTGGCTTCTCATCCCCAAGGAGAATCTCTCATTCAGATGTTCCTTTATGTGCTGGGATATAAGAAGGCTTTTCATTTTCCCAGACAATTTACATGTGGTTTATTCATGTGATGCATGATGTTATTAAGGGTTGATGCTTCTTCTCCTTCAGAATATGCTTACTTTACTTGTTCCTCCATTCTCTGAAGGTACCTTTTCTGAGCTTGGCACTATCTTAGGAGCTGAGGATACAAGATCTAAGCACAGCCGTCAACGCAGAACACAGAACATAGCCTGGTAAGTGTGTTAAGAGTGGGAATTTGTGGAGTACAGAGTAAGGCACCTAACCCTAGCTGGGGTTTGGTGACGGTCCCAGATGGCTTACAGAAGAAAGTGTCCTGAGATGAGTTTTTAAGAATGAATGAGGACAGACACAAGTGAGGACTTGGCAGTGGTGAATGGTGGGTGGCAAAAAACTTCACATGTAGGGAAACTGCACATACAGGAATGAAGAATGAGACTGCGTGGTGTTTAATGAGCTGCAAATACTAATTTTATCCTGAAAGTTTTGAAGAGTAACTAAAAAGTATTTTTTAGTAAGGAAATGATCCTACATTTTAGGGTTATTGTTTGTTTAAATATTGAGAGTGCTTGATCTAGTCCTGTGGTCAACTTGGCCCTTATGTGGATTGGATTTCACTCTAACTGTCATATGGGATCTTATGGCCTCTTATGTCTGACTGTTGAGCCGGGTATGATTATGGCACTAGGATTTGTAGGTGTCTGCTTTTGGAGAATAAAAGGGAAACAATTATGATTTCTTGTATCTCTGTATGTTGAAGCAATGCCAATGAAAAAAGTAGGCACTTTTTTTGCATTGATTTAGAATTGAATGACAAATGTTGAGCAAAGGTGTCTGTGGTTTGTAAATTGGGCAATGGTGTGCTCATGCTCCAACTGTGATACAAGCCTGGGATAGCTAGTCTCAGACATGCTCTCAGGTTGGCAGGTGTGAGAGAGTGCAAACCCATATAAATATGTATGCCTTTAGCCTTGCATGCTGCATTAGTTCTCATGAAAATATGGAGAAATGCTACATTAGTTCTCATGCAAACACAGAAAATCTCAGTTAACCTAAAATGTCTGCAATGTGGGGTGTTCTGGTAAACCAATTATTATATTTAATTTTATTTATTTATATAATTTATTTTATTTTATTATGAGACAGACTCTTGGTCTTGTCGCCCAGGCTGGAGTGCAGTCACGCGATCTTGGCTCACTGCACCCTCCGCCTCCCAGGTTCAAGTGATTCTGCTGCCTCAGCCTTCCAAGTAGCTGGGATTACAGGCACCTGTCACCACGCCTGGCTAATTTTTGTACTTAGAGTAGAGACGGGGTTTCACCAGGTTGGCAAGGCTGGTCTTGAACTCCAGACCTCAGGTGATCTGCCTGCCTCGGCCTCCCAAAGTGCTGGGATTACAGGCATTGAGCCACTGTGCCCGGCCTATATTTAACTATATTTAAATACAAGTTAAGCCTTAACTTTTGTTGTTTTTATTGACTGTGTGTCTGAAAGTTAGATGGTGAACCATAAGGCAGCTAACTTTAACTCCAAAACTTAACCGCCTCTTGTTCATTAAACCGACCAGAGACTAGACCGTAGACATTGATTGACTAGCACAGGTCATTTTGGTGGATATAGATGATCCAAGAGATGGCCCTGGGTCCCTGTTGTCCTCAGGACACTGTCTGGAATTACCATTTTTTGGCAGCTTATGAGGATGCTTGCTTGAGGTCATTTAACTTTGACTCTTAAAGTCAGAATACAGAGAAGTAAGATCCTAGTAACTGAAGAGTTTTGAACGACTTAGTTTTACGTGTGTAAGGAATCGACGACTTGATCCTAGTTGAAAGCAAACGAAGTTAGCTTTGCATTGTAGCAGGACATGTGGGTAAGAAACAAGAAATAACTTCCTATGCTATATGGATTATGTGATAAATTCGTAAGGCTCTTTCAACTTTTTTTTTCTTGTTACACTTTAAGTTTTAGGGTACATGTGCACAACATGCAGGTTAGTTGCATATGTATACGTGTGCCATGTTGGTGTGCTGCACCCATTAACTCATCAATTAACATTAGGTATATGTCCTAATGCTGTCCCTCCCCCCTCTCCCCATCCCACAACAGGCCCCGGTGTGTGATGTTCCCCTTCCTGTGTCCATGTGTTCTCATTGTTCAATTCCCACCTATGAGTGAGAACATGCGGTGTTTGGTTTTTTGTCCTTGTGATAGTTTCCTGAGAATGATGGGTTTCCAGCTTCATCCATGTCCCTGCAAAGGATATGAACTCATCTTTTTTTATGGCTGCATAGTATTCCATGGTGTATATGTGCCACATTTTCTTAATCCAGTCTATCATTGTTGGACATTTGGCTTGGTTACAAGTCTTTGCTATTGTGAATAGTGCCGCAGTAAACATATGTGTGCATGTGTCTTTATAGCAGCATGATTTATACTCCTTTGGATATATACCCAGTAATGGGATGGCTGGGTCAAATGGTATTTCTAGATCTAGATCCCTGAGGAATCACCACACTGACTTCTACAATGGTTGAACTAGTTTACAGTCCCACCAACAGTGTAAAAGTGTTCCTATTTCTGCACAACCTCTCCAGCACCTGTTGTTTCCTGACTTTTTACTGATTGCCATTCTAACTGGTGTGAGATGATATCTCATTGTGGTTTTGATTTGCATTTCTCTGATGGCCAGTGATGATGAGCATTTTTTCATGTCTTTTGGCTGCATAAATGTCTTCTTTTGAGAAGTGTCTGTTCATATCCTTCGCCCACTTTTTGATGGGGTTGTTTGTTTTTTTCTTGTAAATTTGTTGGAGTTCATTGTAGATTCTGGATATTAGCCGTTTGTCAGATGAGTAGATTGCAAAAATTTTCTCCCATTCTGTAGGTTGCCTGTTCACTCTGATGGTAGTTTCTTTTGCTGTGCAGAAGCTCCTTAGTTTAATTAGATCCCATTTGACAATTTGGGCTTTTGTTGCCATTGCTTTTGGTGTTTTAGACATGAAGTCCTTGCCCATGCCTATGTCCTGAATGGTATCGTCTAGATTTTCTTCTAGGGTTTTTATGGTTTTAGGTCTAACATTTAAGTCTTTAGTCCATCTTGAATTAATTTTTGTATAAGGTGTAAGGAAGGGATCCAGTTTCAGCTTTCTACATATGGCTAGCCAGTTTTCCCAGCACCATTTATTAAATAGCAAATTGTTTCCCCATTTCTTGTTTTTGTCAAGTTTGTCAAAGATCAGATGGTTGTAGATATGCGGCATTATTTCTGAGGGCTCTGTTCTGTTCCATTGGTCTATGTCTCTGTTTTGGTACCAGTACCATGCTGTTTTGGTAACTGTAGCCTTGCAGTATAGTTTGAAGTCAGGTAGCATGATGCCTCCAGCTTTGTTCTTTTGGCTTAGGATTGACTTGGCGATGCGGGCTCTTTTTTGGTTCCATATGAACTTTAAAGTAGTTTTTTCCAATTCTGTGAAGAAAGTCGTTGGTAGCTTGATGGCGATGGCATTGGATCTATAAATTACCTTGGGCAGTATGGCCATTTTCACAATATTGATTCTTCCTACCCATGAGCATGGAATGTTCTTCCATTTGTTTGTATCCTCTTTTATTTCATTGAGCAGTGATCTGTAGTTCTCCTTGAAGAGGTCCTTCACATCCCTTGTAAGTTGGATTCCTAGGTGTTTTATTTTCTCTGAAGCAATTGTGAATGGGAGTTCACTCATGATTTGGCTCTCTGTTTGTCTGTTATTGGTGTATAAGAATGCTTGTGATTTTTGCACATTGATTTTGTATCCTGAGACTTTGCTGAAGTTGCCTATTAGCTTAAGGAGATTTTGAGCTGAGACAATGGGGTTTTCTAGATATACAATCATGTCATCTGCAAACAGGGACAATTTGACTTCCTCTTTTCCTAATTGAATACCCATTATTTCCTTCTCCTGCCTAATTGCCCTGGCCAGAACTTCCAACAGTATGTTGAATAGGAGTGGTGAGAGAGGGCATCCCTGTCTTGTGCCCGTTTTCAAAGGGAATGCTTCCAGTTTTTGCCCATTCAGTATGATATTGGCTGTGGGTTTGTCATAGATAGCTCTTATTATTTTGAGATACGTCCCATCAATACCTAATTTATTGAGAGTTTTTAGCATGAAGGGTTGTTGAATTTTGTCAAAGGCCTTTTCTGCATCTATTGAGATAATCATGTGGTTTTTGTCTTTGGTTCTGTTTATATGCTGGATTACGTTTATTGATTTGCATATGTTGAACCAGCCTTGCATCCCAGGGATGAAACCCACTTGATCATGGTAGATAAGCTTTTTGATGTGCTGCTGGATTCGGTTTGCCAGTATTTTATTGAGGATTTTTGCATCGATGTTCATCAGGGATATTGGCCTAAAATTCTCTTTTTTGGTTGTGTCTCTGCCAGGCTTTGGTATCAGGATGATGCTGGCCTCATAAAATGAGTTAGGGAGGATTCCCTCTTTTTCTATTGACTGGAATAGTTTCAGAAGGAATGGTACCAGCTCCTCCTTGTACCTCTGGTAGAATTCGACTGTGAATCCATCTGGTCCTGGACTTTTTTTGGTTGGTAAGCTATTAATTATTGCCTCAATTTCAGAGCCTGTTATTGGTCTATTCAGAGATTCAACTTCTTCCTGGTTTAGTCTTGGGAGGGTGTATGTGTCCAGGAATTTATCCATTTCTTCCAGATTTTCTAGTTTATTTGCATAGAGGTGTTTATAGTATTCTTTGATGGTAGTTTGTATTTCTTTGGGATTGGTAGTGATATCCCCTTTATCATTTTTTATTGTGTCTATTTGATTCTTCTCTCTTTTCCTCTTTATTAGTCTTGCTAGTGGTCTATCAATTTTGTTGATCTTTTCAAAAAACCAGCTCCTGGATTCATTAATTTTTTGAAGGGTTTTTTGTGTCTCTATTTCCTTCAGTTCTGCTCTGATCTTAGTTATTTCTTGCCTTCTGCTAGCTTTTGAATGTGTTTGCTCTGGCTTCTCTAGTTCCTTTAATTGTGATGTTAGAGTGTCAATTTTAGATCTTTCCTGCTTTCTCTTGTGGGCGTTTAGTGCTATAAATTTCCCTCTACACACTGCTTTGAATGATTCCCAGAGATTCTGGTATGTTGTGTCTTTGTTCTCGTTGGTTTCAAAGAACATCTTTATTTCTGCCTTCATTTCGTTATGTACCCAGTAGTCATTCAGGAGCAGGTTGTTCAGTTTCCATGTAGTTGAGCGGTTTTGAGTGAGTTTCTTAATCCTGAGTTCTAGTTTGATTGCACTGTGGTCTGAGAGACAGTTTGTTATAATTTCTGTTCTTTTACATTTGCTGAGGAGTGCTTTACTTCCAACTTTGTGGTCAATTTTGGGATAGGTGTGGTGTGATGCTGAGAAGAATGTATATTTTGTTAATTTGGGGTGGAGAGTTCTGTAGATGTCTATTAGGTCCGCTTGGTGCAGAGCTAAATTCAATTTCTGGGTATCTTTGTTAACTTTCTGTCTCGTTGATCTGTCTAATGTTGACAGTGGGGTGTTAAAGTCTCCCATTACTATTGTGTGGGAGTCTAAGTCTCTTTCTACGTCTCTAAGGACTTGCTTTATGAATCCGGGTGCTCCTGTATTGGGTGCGTTTATATTTAGGATAGTTAGTTCTTCTTGTTGAATCAATCCCTTTACCGTTATGTAATGGCCTTCTTTGTCTCTTTTGATCTTTGTTCGTTTAAAGTCTGTTTTATCAGAGACTAGGATTTTTTATTTTTATTTTTTTATTTTCCATTTGCTTGGTAGATCTTCCTCCGTCCCTTTATTTTGAGCCTATGTGTGTCTCTGCACGTGAGATGGGTTTCCTGAATACAGCACACTGATGGGTCTTGACTCTTTATCCAATTTGCCAGTCTGTGTCTTTTAATTGGAGCATTTAGCCCATTTACGTTTGGGGTTAATATTGTTATGTGTGAATTTGATCCTGTCATTATGATGTTAGTTGGTTATTTTGCTCGTTAGTTGATGCAGTTTCTTCCTAGCCTTGATGGTCTTTACAATTTGGCATGTTTTTGCAGTGGCTGGTACTGGTTGTTCCTTTCCATGTTTAGTGCTTCCTTCAGGAGCTCTTTTAGGGCAGGCCTGGTGGTGACAAAATCTCTCAGCATTTGCTTGTCTGTAAAGGATTTTATTTCTCCTTCACTTATGAAGCTTAGTTTGGCTGGATATGAAATTCAGGGTTGAAAATTCTTTTCTTTAAGAATGTTGAATATTGGTCCCCACTCTCTTCTGGCTTGTAGAGTTTCTGCCAAGAGATCAGCTGTTAGTCTGATGGGCTTCCCTTTGTGGGTAACCTGACCTTTCTGGCTGCCCTTAACATTTTTTCCTTCATTTCAACTTGGTGAATCTGACAATTATGTGTCTTGGAGTTGCTCTTCTCGAGGAGTATCTTTGTGGCGTTCTCTGTATTTCCTGAATGTGAATGTTGGCCTGCCTTGTTAGATTGGGGAAGTTCTCCTGGATAATATCCTGCAGAGTGTTTTCCAACTTGGTTCCATTCTCCCCATCACTTTCAGGTACACCAATCAGACATAGATTTGGTCTTTTCACATAGTCCCATATTTCTTGGAGGCTTTGTTCATTTCTTTTTATTCTTTTTTCTCTAAACTTCTCTTCTCACTTCATTTCATTCATTTGATCTTCCATCACTGATACCCTTTCTTCCAGTTGATCGAATCGGCTACTGAGGCTTGTGCATTCATCACGTAGTTCTCGTGCCTTGGTTTTCAGCTCCATCAGGTCCTTTAGGGACTTCTCTGCATTGGTTATTCTAGTTATCCATTCGTCTAATTTTTTTTCAATGTTTTTAACTTCTTTGCCATGGGTTCGAACTTCCTCCTTTAGCTCGGAGTAGTTTGATCGTCTGAAGCCTTCTTCTCTCAACTTGTTAAAGTCATTCTCCATCCAGCTTTGTTCCATTGCTGGTGAGGAGCTGCGTTCCTTTGGAGGAGGAGAGGCACTCTGATTTTTAGAATTCCAGTTTTTCTGCTCTGTTTTTTCCCCATCTTTGTGGTTTTTATCTACCTTTTGTCTTTGATGATGGTGACCTACAGATGGGGTTTTGGTGTGGATGTCCTTTCTGTTTGTTAGTTTTCCTTCTAAGAGTCAGGACCCTCAGCTGCAGGTCTGTTGGAGTTTGCTGGAGGTCTACTCCAGACCATGTTTGCCTGGGTATCAGCAGTGGAGGTTGCAGAACAGCGGACATTGGTGAGCAGCAAATGCTGCTGCCTGGTCGTTCCTCTGGAAATTTTGTCTCAGAGGAGTACACGGCTGTGTGAGGTGTCCGTCTGCCCCTACTGGGGGGTGCCTTCCAGCTAGGCTACTGGGGGGTCAGGGAACCACTTGAGGAGGCAGTCTGTCTGTTCTCAGATCTCCAGCTGTGTGCTGGGAGAACCACTACTCTCTTCAAAGCTGTCAGACAGGGACATTTAAATCTGCAGAGGATTCTGCTGCCTTTTGTTTGGCTATGCCCTGTCCCTAGAGGTAGAGTCTACAGAGGCAGGCTGGCCTCCTTGAGCTGTGGTGGGCTCCACCCAGTTCGAGCTTCCTGGCCACTTTGTTTACCTACTCAAGCCTCAGTAATGGTGGGCGCCCCTCCCTTAGCCTCGCTGCTGCCTTGCAGTTTGATCTCAGACCGCTGTGCCAGCAATGAGCGAGGCTCGGTGGGCGTAGGACCCTCTGAGCCAGGCGTGGAATATTATCTCCTGGTGTGCTGTTTGCTAAGACCATTGGAAAAATGCAGTTTTAGGGTGGGAGTGACTGGATTTTCCAGGTGCCGTCTGTCACCCCTTTCTTTGACTAGGAAAGGGAATTCCCTGACCCCTTGCGCTTCCTGGGTGAGGCGTTGCCTCGCCCTGCTTCAGCTCATGCTCAGTGTGCTGCACCCACTGTCCTGCACCCACTTTCCGACAGTCCCCAGTGAGATGAACCCAGTCCCCCAGTTGGAAATGCAGAAATCACCCGTTTTCTGCATCGCTCACACTGGGAGTTGTAGACTGGAGCTGTTCCTATTCGATCATCTTGTCTCCACCCCCCCAGCTCTTTCAACTTTTGAAGTGACCTGTTTCAGCTGAACATTGTACCTCAATCACTATGCCTGTTTTCTCCTACATCTCTAATGGGAATGATAATATCTGATGCTTATTTTAAGTTGCGAGGATGAATGAACGCATGATGGAAAAGTCCTTTGCATGGCTCAGAAGAAAGGTGCTGTTAAATAAAAATGTGAAATTGAGCTTTTTCAATGGAGATGGGTACACCAAGGGATGATAGGCTTTCCTTTTGGGCCTTTAAGAATTTTATTAACATGTAATTGAGAGACATGGGAAAAACTGTTTAGCCTGGTTTGGGAGAGTTGGAGACGTCTGTGTGCCCTCATGTAGGGCAGGAGAAAGCTCAGCCTATGTCATTGGGCTGCACTTGGCAGGTGCAATTTTAAATCCTTCCAGATCACACATCGAAAGCAAAGTGGTGCTAATTATTCCTAAGGATTCCAAAATGTTTTGCTTTGAAATGAGGATTAATACCAGGCAAAAAAGTGGGATGTTTGATGAAAGGTCCCATTTCCTTCTTATGCTTTTGTTCTTTTTAAGAGTATGTGATATGAGCTAATGTTTATGTTGCTGAAAAAGAATCGACCCAAGCTTATTCATAAGGTGGGAGATGTTCAAGCCTATTAAACAGTGTTGGATTACAAGGTCATTTGGAAGGTCAGAAAAGGCAATAATTAAAACAGGCAGAAATTAAACGATAATGAACGGTAATGCTAAAGAAAATTAAAACACAGAAAACACTGCATTATTTATTTAGATTCAGTGGGAAGTTGCCAAGAAAAAGGCAGCTGGCTTTCTGCTTTTTGGAATGTTTGTACACTAGAGAAGGAGCTGTCCCTTGGATTTAAGCTGTCACTTAATTTTTGCTCTAAGGCCAGACCTAATTGTAAAAGGAATTGGGGAACAGACATAGTTAACTATGTGATTCAGGACAGAAAAGACATGGGCCAGAGTGACAAGTAGACTGAATTTGGATTCTGCTTATACAGATTTCATAATCGTTGTCCACCATTTTTTAGGTTCCATTCGCAACAGCCTGTTGAGCATAAACAGTTGATTTGAGAGGCAGACAAGACCTGAGTTGTAATGCCCACATCTTTTTGTATTGCCCCTTTTACCATAGGAAATAGAGTAATAAAGTGGTTCCGTTTCATTCACTTTATTATGTCTAAGTTTCCACATGTGTAAAATGGAAATGAAAATACTTGCAAAGTTTTTATGAGAATTAAATATTAGCTCTTACAATATGAGTGTAAGATTTGTCATTGTGCTTAATAATTGATAGTTTTGCTATTATTATGCAATAAACTGAAAATGGAGGAAAGATTTTGGCATGGAAATGCGTTAATTAGTCATGTCATTTTGAATTTGTAGAAGTGGCAGCAGTATTTCCAGTTTTCAAATTTATTGCCATTTGCAACAGTTTATTTTATATTTATTTGGATTTTTTAGAAGGCACATTATTTTGATTACCATCCCTTACAGTTTTAGATATAATATCTTTATTAAAGAGTACTGCAATTTTTTTCTGGAAGCTAATGTCCGTTATAGAACTTTCAATGATAAGAGTGGAAATTGGGCCTATAATGATTCTCATGTATTGAAGGTGAAAAAAATTCTTCTTAGATTATTAGTTCACAAATGAGCTATTTTGCAATTTGAACTCAGGACCCTAAGATTTTTAGATAATTTCCTAATGATTCTTTGCATCCTTACAAGCATTGTGATAAGCATCAAGATTATTTAAGATGGGATGGAGAAAACCGTATATTTCTTCTGAAATTCTGTATTTTAATTTAAAGAGGTAACAATGTTTTAATTCTGCTTACATTTCATTAAAAGGACAGATTCCAGATTCAGTCTCTGATTGCACAGTATCCTTGCAAAGGAGGAGATCTGCCAATGTCCGTGTGATTTCCATGTGATGCAGATATTTTAAGGCTCACTACCAAGGGGAGCATGTTCTTGGGGGTGTTCTCAGTTCTGTTATCTGCATTCTTCCATGTGGTGCTTAGTGAATTCGATGAAGAGATGCTGATAATCATCTGCTGCCTTAGTTGATATTAGCATCACTTGTAGGCTCACAGTTGCGATTTGTCATGTTTAGCACAGTCTTGAGAAGATTCAAAATTTCTGTTATTTTTTATCCAGAAATGAATCTATGTTGTGATCTTTGTTATTGATACCCATGTTGTGTATTATACAGACTCTCCATCTGAGAGGAGATGATGGATGCTTCCTCAGGGTGACTTTTCTGATACTTAACACACTGTGTCGAAGGACTGATTGAATTTCCTCTCTTTCCAGCCAGCTAGACTGTGGTTCTTTGAGCTCAGGGAATGTGGCCAGTCATATTTTTAACCCCAGCACCAGACATGGTACCTGGCATGTATTGGCCTTCAGTAAGTGCTTTAACGAATAAATAAAATCGTGTGGCACTTTGCTTCACTATTGCACAGCATGCCAGTTTATTTCCAGATTCATTTCCAATCACAACTCTTGACTTGTCTTGATGCTCTCCTAGATCTCTCTTCCCATTTTGTTCCTGACAGAAATGTTGCTATGTCTTAAAGATTTGTCTGTTAATGAAATAGTAGGTGCGTTTTATATGCTGTGGTTGCACCTTGTATGAGTCAGGAAGTTAGCTGCTGAAATAAACAACCTTCAGATCTCAGTACAATAGAGGTTTATTTTACTCTGACACTGCAAACCAACACAGCTTGGTAGCAGGGAGGGGGCTTAAAAGGGCTCTGTTCCATGCAGTCATTCAGGGATCCAGGCCCCTTCTCTCTAGCACCCGTGGATAGCATGGGTTTCAGGTTCAGTCTGGAAGTCATGTACGTCACGTCCATCCATATCCCACAGGCTAGAATTCAGTTTTGCGGACTCACTTCACTGTGGAAGGCTCAAAATGTGGAATGGTGTGCCAAGGAGAATGACTAATGAGTCTGCGTTAGTGCACAGTAGTAAGTCCCTGCAGCACACTCTTTGATCAAAAAGTACATCCTTTGAGACTAGGCAGAAATAGTCCCAAACACTTTATATATCCCTTCAGCTCTTGAGATGCTTGTCATATTCTCATGAGAGCCGAATTTGAGTTTCAGGGAGACCTAGGCACTCTCTATAATAGAAGGAATACTTCGGGCTCAGAACCCATCTTCTTTGCCCTTTGTTTTGGCCGTAGACCTTTCTCTGAAGGCTTGCTCAGTCACAGATGAGACTAAAGTCCAGTCTGAAGCAGGGAGCGAGAACTTGCAATCATTTCATAAATCAGGCACAAAAAGTTGAAGTGTAAAATGGGGCTTTTTAAAAAAATTTCATCATTAATGAAAACATATTTTAAAATCAACCTGTACTTTTACAAAAAATACAAAAGTAAAGATAGTGAAACTGATAGTGTACCCAACTGGCCATATACTGAACTGAAAAACTCTGAATAGTTGGTGACAAGGAAATGGCTTCTTAAACACTCATCTCCCCAAGATAAGAACTGTCCCCACTTGAGAACTAGAACTGAGTGCCAATGTCATTTGTGTTGTATCTAAATTCACCAAACTGTGAGGCTTCATTGTATTTTCTTATGTAACTTTCTTTTTTTGTTTTTGAAATGGAGTCTCCCTCTGTCACCCAGTCTGGATGCAGTGCAATGGTGTGATCTTGGCTCACTGCAACCTCTGCCTCCCAGGTTCAAGTGATTCTTCTGCCTCAGCCTCCCAAGTAGCTGGGATTACGGGCACGTGCCACCACACCTGGCTAATTTTTGTATTTTTAGTAGAAATGGGGTTTAGCCATGTTGGCCGGGCTGGTCTTGAACTCCTGGCCTCAGGTGATCCACCCGCCTTGTCCTCCCAAAGTGCTGGGATTATAGGTATGAGCCACCGCACCCAGCCATCTTCTGTTACTTTTTAAGGTTTATATTTACCTGACACTCCTGAGAGTGAGTCAGTCGTATAGTCTAGTAGTGTACAGGTAAGTTTTGAGGCTGTTTTGTGAAAATTACTTCGGAGTCATATTTGTTGTGAAAAAACTAGTTCTTAAGGGCATCTGATGGCTTAAAAAATTGACACTTTCTTTCAGGGTCACAGGCAACAATTTATAAATTTACTATAAAAAAGGGCTTAATTAGTTTTTGGGTCAGGAGGGACTGATGCAAATGGTGAACCATAAGTAATCTAAAAGCTTCAAATCGTTTCTGGGGATCCCCAGTTCATGCCCACAGAATGGCAAACACATCGAGAGAATCTAGGTTCTTCTAATGGATTGTACCTTTTTTTTTTGTCATGCAAACTTTTGCGTGTATTTTCTGAAGTGTTGATGCAGTTAGTATCTAATGTACCTAATTTATGCAATTGGATATTTCATAAATGGGTTTTCTGCATGCAAGCATTTGTACACATTAATATTTATGCAAGTATTCAAATCAATGCAAGGGCATCTGTCTGAATCTGTGATGAAAATATGCATATGCATGAACATTTGTACCAGAGGATAAGTCCCCAAAGTTAGGGATTGCTGAGGTTACAGTTTTCAACTTTTGTCCTTTTGGCAAACTTTTCTTGATTAGGAAAGGCATGTGAAGAAATAGCACAGCCATTAATATTGACAAATAAAATGGTTTTGTATAAATATACTTAATAGCAAGTCTGTTGAAGTTCCTTTAATCAGTGATATGATTTTTAGAAAATGCTATTTTAGAATGTGTAGCAGTTTTCGGCAAGAATACTTATTCTTTAAAAAAATTTTTTTTTTAAATTTTCTTTAAGTTCTGGGATACATGTGCAGAATGTGCAGGTTTGTTACATAGGTATACATGTGCCATGGTGGTTTGCTGAACCTATCAACCCATCATTTAGGTTTTAAGCCCTGTATGCATTAGGTATTCATCCTGATGCTCTCCCTTCCCTTTCTTCCCACCCCCCTCCAAGGCCCTGGTGTGTGATGCTCCCCTCCTAGTATCCATGTGTTCTCATTGTTTAACTCCCACTTATGAGTGAGAGCATTCGGCGTTTGGTTTTCTGTTCCTGTGTTAGTTTGCTGAGAATGATGGTTTCCAGCTTCATCCATGTCCCTGCAAAGGACACGAACTCATTCTTTTTTAAGGCTGCATAGTATTCCATGGTGTATATGAAGGGCACTTATTCTTATATATGAGTACAGGAGACAGGTACGATATGGTGGTTTGGACTAAGCTGGTGGCCATTGGAATGGAGAAAAGAAGATGAATTTTAGGTTTGCCTTGGAGATAGATGGATAAAACATGCTGAAGAATGAAACGTTTGTAATGAGGGAGTAGAGGAAACAAGAACGTCTCCTAGAATATTGTTTCTAGTAAATGGGTGAGTGGTGTGGCCAGTTAGCTTAGGTGAGGAACACCAGGGAAGGAGTGAGTGAAAGAATATGCTGTTAGTAATAAAATAATTTGTGTAAGAAATGTTTGATTTTTTTTTTTATTATTTCTTTACGTACTTTGGCTTGAATTTGACCTATAGAAATAAATAGGCTTGGTTAGTGTGGGACTTTCTTTACCTCCTTCCAGATGCACATAAGAATGTAAAGGTTGATAGAATATGGGGCTGGGGTGGGGAAGAAGGGTTTTGATTTCGAGTTCTTTGTGGTCACTGTTGAGACCCTCGTCCATGTCATGTCAGGTGGCTCTCACTTCTGCGCCCTGCATGGGCCGGAGACTCTTTCCCAGGTTGGAAACTCCAGCGTCTGGGATTTACCGCCCTAGGCAGGCCAAGGACCCTCCCCCAGGAGGCCTGGACTTTTTCCAGGCCACAGCCATGGCGCAAAAGAGCTGACAGTCCTCATTCCTTGATGATCTACTGACTCTCATCCCATATCTTTGTTAGTTTAGAGGAACATTTCTCTTTGATCTCTTATATTTTCAATTCTGATTTGTCCATTTATTAGTTTCAAATGGCAAAGTGTTTCTCTTAATTTATAAACTTATTTATATACTGGTAAAGCTCCAGCCTTCTATGTTAACAGTTCATGGCAGGCCAAGAATAAACAGAGTTGATTCTGAAACATCAGTTTTGCCATTTAAAGATGTGTTAAAGACTTTTTTTAAAATTTCATTGCAGAAGAATTTAATATCTACTAGCTGTTTAGAAGGATTGAGAATTATGGTGTGTCTTTGTCATACTTTGATAACATCTTCCCAATGAAATTTTGGTTAGTTTATTTTGAGCTGAAATGCTAGAGAGTTTATTTTTTTTTCTTATGGGAAAGGAAAGGTTGAGAAAATTATGAATGACTGAGGTGTGAATCTGAAAGGACTGGCTTGCTCAGAGTTGTGATGTCTTTTCTGAAAGCCTAATCAGTACTGATTTTCCACGATTGACTGGAGTAAAGTTACAGGCGTGCGTTTCTATATTTTATATGTTTAGGGTAAGGCTGTGACTGTCCACACAACAGACGTCGATTGATTAGATGTTCCAGATTGCAAATGGACATACAATATTGCCTGCTTTGAATGTTTTCCACTTAGCATCATTCTAGGCAAACCTTATGGTATGGGATTTGGGTCCTGGATCTCCATACTCCTGTGTGTTAGAAGAGGCTTAGAATCATTTGTAAGGAAGATTTGTCTCTCCTGTTGGCATTTATGTGGCTCATGTCTAAGCAGAAGCCATCTATTTAGGCTCAAGGCAGAAGGGGTAGCAAGTGGGGAAGTTCTGCAGTGAAAAGGAGCATGGTGTGTCGTAAGTGGAGAGAAGGCTGGACTGAGTAAGAGGGGAACTGGTGTAGGATTTAGTAGGAGAGACTAGGCAGGGCCATGGTAGAGCTAGGGTTTTACTGTCACTGTCATGAAAGTTTTGAAGTAGAGGTATGATACAATTTAATTTGTATTTTCAAAAAGACTACCTTGGCTGATGTCTAGGAAAAATGGGTTTTATGGTGCAAGAATGTACACAGAGAATGAGTACAGGAGACACGTTGAGATAGGGTGGTTTGGACTAAGCCTGGTGGCCATAGAAATAGAGAAAAGAAGATGAATTTAAGTTTTGCTTTGGAAATAGATCCAATAAAACATGTCAAAGGATGAAATGTTTGTAATGAGGGAGTAGGGAAAACAAGAACGTCTCCTAGAATTTTGTTTCTAGTAAATGAGTGAGTGGAATGGCCAGTTAGCTTGGATGAGGAAGACTAGGGAAGGGATAAATTAAAGGTAGACACATTTTGGTTGGATGTGGATATCTAAATGGAGGTGGCCGTTAAGCTGTTCTCTCTACTAGTGTGAAACTTAGGGGAGAAGGCAGAGAAGAGGCATAAATGTGAGAGTCATCAGCACCTAGATGGCATTTACAACCCTGGAATGAGGTGAGATCACCCAGCAAGAAAGTTTAGATAGAAATGAGAAGTGGCCCAGTACCAAGCCTGAAGCTCTCTAACCTTAATTTTTTTTTTTTTTTTTTTTTTTTTTTTTTTTTAGTTTTTATAGATTTAGAAGGTACAGGTGCAGTTTTGTTAAATACATATATTGCACAGTGGTGAAGTCCGGTCTTTTAGTGTAACTGTCACCCCAATAGTATACACTGTACTCCTTAGTATACACTGTACTCATTTGGTAATTTCTTATCTGTCATCCCCTCCCACCCTCCCCACTTTCCAAGTCTCTAGTGTCTATTCCACTCTGTATGTCCACGTGTACACATTATTTAGCTCCCACTTGTAAATGAGAACATGTGGTAATGTGGTATCTGACTTCCTGAGTTATTTCACTTAACGATAATGGCCTCCAGTTCCATCCACATTGCTGAAGAGATATGATTTTATTCTTTTTTATGGCTGAGTAGTATTCCATGGTGTATGTGTATATGTATACATAGATGCAAGGGCATCTGTCTGCATCTGTGATGAAAATATGCATATGCATGAACATTCGTATCAGGGGGTAAGTCCTCAAAGTTAGGGATTGCTGAGGTTACAATTTTCAACTTTTGTCCTTTTAACAAAATTTTATTGACTAGGAAAGGCAGGTGGAGAAATAGCATAACCATTAATATTGACAAATAAAATGGTTTTATGTAAATATACTTAATAGCTGTGAATAACTCTATTGAAGTTCCTTTAATCAGTGATAGGAATATATATATATTTATCTCTCTCACGTTTTGTTTATCTAGTCATCTGTTGATGAACACTTAGGTTGATTCCGTATTTTTGCTATTGCGAATAGTACTGTGATAAGCATACTAATGCAGACATATTTTTGATATGTTGATTTCTTTTCCTCTGGTTAGATACCCAGTAGTGGGATTGCTGGATCAAAATGGTAAGGTATGGAGGTTTCTCAAAGATCTCCAACCTTTAGAGGCCTGGTGGAAGAGGAGGAACAAGCAAAGGTGGGTCTACTGAGATGAGAGAGAATTAAGAAGCTAAGAGAGGAGGGGATGAATTGGAAATAGTGAATAGAGATAATCATTTAAGAAGTTTTGCTGTGAAGGGCAAAGAGAAATGGCACTGAAGATGGAAGTAGTCTAAGATCAAAATATTTTTGTTGCATTTTTCATCTTTGTTTTTAAATACGGGAGCTACAAAAGCATGTTTTAATTAACGTTGATGGAATTGATCTCATAGAGTAGGAGAAACCGGTGATATGAGAGAGGGATTACAGCAGGAGCAAAGTTCTAGAGAAGGGTGGAAAGAAGGGGATAGAATTCAAAGCACAAGTATAGTGTTGGCCTTCTGTAGAATCCAGGAATATTTCCTTCCATTGGATCAGAAGGGAAAGCAGAAAATATGTCTACAGTTATGGGCAGGGGAAAGTGAGACACCCACAATGGATTGCTTCTACTTTCTGTATTCTCATGGGCTCTGCCTGCTATTTCTTCTCCTTTTCTCTCCAGTCCTTTTTCTTAGCACTTAAGATTTGTTTCTGCACATCTGCAGTCTCAATTCAGTTGTCTATGTTGTGTATATGTCTGAGTTCTCTTGTGGTGCCTGCAAGTGATGGCATAGCCTGACCCAGAGTAATTTTTTTACCTTAGCACTCAGCTGTTTAGCATGGTAGCCACTGGCCACATGTGACTGCTGCCTACTTGAAAGGTGGCTGGTGTAACTGAGAAATTGAACACTTAATTTTACTTAGTTTAAATGTAAACACTGATACTCAATTCAGTTACTGGAAAAATTTTACTATGTTTGGGACGTGTGAATCTACTTTTTAAACTGTACCAAGTATTTCAGATGATGTTTAGCATCTGGATTGAGATGTGCTGTAAGTATAAATTGTACAGTGATTTTGAAGACTTGGCTAAAAAATATGTAAACTATTCCACTAATAATTTTATATCAATAACATGTTGAAATGACAATTTGGATCTGCTGAGTTAAAAATATATTATTAAGTTCATTTCGCTAGATTAAAAAGAAACTTTTTAAAAGTACCTACTAGCAAAGTTAAATATAATATGTGGCTCACATTGTATCTCTGTTGGGTGACACTATCTTACAGGATGAAAGCTTCATATTTTATGTGTATACTTGGTCGTGCCTATCTAGGAGTAATTCGTATCTCACCACGAGGAGCAGAAACAGTTTAGGAAACACAGCCTCAGAGAGTTTATTCTTCTTGCCTAAGGTCTCAGGGCTGCAAAACTGGGATTTGAACCCTGGCTGTCTGGCTGCCACAGGCTGTGCTCTGGACTGTATACCACACATAAGTCATTCTGTGAGGTCTTGCACTTGAGTTATTCTTTGTTTACACTGGCAAAGGATATTTACATGAACACTTAAAAGATAGGTTTTGGTTTTTAACTCATAGTTGAAATTATGACTCTCAGAGTATGGTTTTAATGTACTGTTACTGACTTTGCTTTGATCAAATTGAGGATACACAGTTTATAGTTAGGGCTCTCCTTGTCCTTGAGCCCATAGGCTAACAGTCAACTCTTTTATGTGTCTTATTTACTATCAGTGATGATCACCATTTGCTCTGTGGAGTAGATCTACAAGAACCAAGCTTCTTCCATATTTGATGACATTCTTTTTCTGTCTTCAGATTAAGATTTCATGAAGAATCTTTGTGAAGGAAAGATCTATTTATTTTAATAGGAATAATTTAAAGTTAATATAAATTTTAAAGGGTTGAAGTTCATAGTCGACCATGATGTTCTGTGGACATCTGGGGGTCAGCACATCCCAAACTTGAACTCATGGTCCATTCCTTTTATTCTTCATTCCCCATCTTATTTAATGTTATCACTGGACACACAGTGGCCAGAGTAGAAACTTCAGGTACCCTCTGCTCCTGAGCTTCTGTCACTCTACATGCAGTCATGTTGAAACTCCTCTCCAAATCTCTCCAGTCCCTCCCATCCTTTCTTTCCACCACCACCACTGCCCAATTCAGACCTTCTCCATTCAGTTGTGATCGTTCAATGATTTTTCCTCCCCACTCATCTGTGATCTCTTAGGAGAGGGGCCTTTGTCTCTTTCATCTATGCATTTTTAGGTCTTATCTGAGAGCTTGTGCTTAGTCGATGGGAATATTCATAGGTTGTGTTTCTCTTTTATTCAGAAATTGAAACTGATCTGTGTTTACTCTCTGTTTGCATTCTTTTCTCCTGAATACTGTTAGCAAAGCTTATTCAGCATCACTCTTCAGCTGGATGTGCTATCGGCAGTAATGCCGCTGGCCATTGCTGAATGCAAGATCATACACTCTCCCCCTGCACCCGCTCAGCTCACATGAATCCAGCTAAAATCCCTCCCTGGCTACTCCAACGAATGAGGGACAGATTTCTTTCTTGGAGCATAAGTCCTATAGTAATATGCCCCTAAGGAATAGAATGTGATAGAAATCCTTGGAATACAATATCTCATACTTGATAACCTTGGGGCAAACTGTGGATAATTTTCATATAGGTGTAGACAGAGCATCAGGCACATTGTTTATGAGCCAAAATGTTTGATAGGAAAGTGAAAAAAGGAAAAATAAGATCATAAAAGAAGCAAAATTTCACATAATCAAATCACAAGTTTGTTTAAGCCCTCTTAGAAAAATTAGTCAAGTTTTATAAAGGATTGCAAAAGAATCCCACGAATATAAATGTTGCTCAGAGCTCTGTGGTACCAGGTTACTTCAGCATTTACTTTGGGTCTGTCTCCAAACAGGATATCATTTCAGAAATGAATCTGCAGCAATCCTGTCCCTGGTGAAAGGGAACCGGTTCTTTCTGCCTGTAACATAGCAAAAGATGCCAGTAGCGACTCAGGCCATTTTTCTGTGCATATGATGAAGAGATATTGGTATTTTTATATGGCCTATAAGATTTCATAAGAGGCATAATGGAGAGTTTAGTTAAACAAAATGTTCTTTTCTGCTCTTTCTCGATTTACTGGTGGCAGGCTGGGAACGGTGGGTCCATATGTTATGGACACCTGTTTACAGATGGCCCACACCTATAGACAGCTGGCCTACTCTTTCCAGGACACCTACTGAATAAGAGTATTGTGAAAAATCTTAGAGCTTTTGAAGAATAATTTGACTTTTAGCTAGAGGAAACAAAAAAACTGCCCAAAATATCGTTAATTAGAGAAAGCTCTATGTCTAGATTTTCCAGCATGAGACAATAGCCAATATGGCTGACCTCAACTCCAAATTGTGTGCTCTGTGCTCTTGATAGCTTCTGTTCTGCGTTTTTGTTGTTTTTTTAATTGTTGTTCTCTCTGGAATTCCAATAATGAGTTCAACTTAGTTAACAAACATCTTTCTAAATGTGTGGGTTAAGGAGTTGGCAGCAATTCATATAATAATTAGTGGGAAATCAGATTGCTTTCTTTCAGAATAAGGTAAGTCAGGCCAGCCACTCTGAAAGAAGGTAAGTGTATTTATTGGTGTGAGGGTCCATGCTTTTGGAGGGTGGACCCTTTGGGAAAAAGGATAGAGTAGAACCAGTCAAGAGAGAGAAGGTGAAGGGTTCAGGGAAGCTCTGCAAGGGGGATGGAGGGTGGGATACTAGGTCATAAGAGGGGAAAGATGAACTTTTGCTGTTTCAGAGTATTCCTAGGAGCCATCCTAATGTTGATACAAATATTCCATCCATACCATGGAATATTCCATAGTCATTAAAGAAATAAAGTAAATTTAGAGTAAAAAGAAAGTACGGAACAGATTGCATTGTATATTTCCATTTCTGGATATAATTTGAAAGGTGATACATGCATATATGCATGTATATGTTTGAGTATGTGCTGAGAATATATCTGAAAGACATGTAATAAACAGTGACTTTGTCTCTACAAAGGGAGCCTGGGGGATCTGGGTCTGAGGTATTATTTTATTTCCGGGGCTACACTTTGCATTTTTGTGTATATTACTTTTAACTTTTTTTTAATATGCTAGTTAGTTTTATAGGATTACTCTCATCTCTAAGAGAGGTGGTATAGAGCAGGGGTTTGGGGGTCTGCAGAGTTGGGAGAGGAGACAGGGAAGGGACAGATCATCTCTTTGTCCTTTGTTCTTCCAAGTTACAAACCTCAGGGACCATGTGCCCCTCGACTCCTGCAGTTTTATAGCGCCAGCTGGATTTTGGTTAACTAAGCTTTTCTGGGCTGACCTGGAACTGAACGACCGTTTGTAATCTCTTTCTATGGGGGAATCTCTACAGTGTTCCAGAGAGCACACTAAACCAAACTGCCTCCAGCCATTTTCTCTCCCTTTCATGTCTATCACTTTCCTCACCTTCCGTCACCTTATTTTTTTTTAAAAAAAGAACTTCAGATTTATTCCAGGAGGCCCTATTCATTCACATTCTCACTCATTTCATCAGAAATGACCAGAACCCTATATGTAGTTATGTGCTTGGTGCTTAGCTACCTGCTGGGATTTTTTTTTTTTTTAACAAGATACTCTCTGTATTGCACTTTCTCTTCCGAGGAACTTATTTTAGTGAATGAAGTGCAAAACAAAGGAAAGGTGTTGCCTTTTTTCTTTTTTTTTAAATTCATGCCTGATCGAGAACTACAGGCATTTGATACACATCTGTCAAATCGGTAACTTAAGGTGTGGATACAAAGCAGATAGGTGCTGTAAGTTGTCACAGGTGAAACTTTCAGGGTCTCAGAAGACACAGGGCTTCTCAATCTTGGCATTATTGACATCTTGGGCTGTGTATTATACAGGTTTGGAAGCATCCCTGGCCCCTACCCATGAAATGCCAATAAGAACCCCTAATCATGACAATGAAAAAGTCTCTAGATATTGCTGAATGTCCCCTGGGAGCAAAATCTCCCTAGCTGACAATCAGCAATTTAGAGTGATTTTGGATTTGCTATTCATTGTCCAAGAATTGCTGTATATCGAGAGGAAACTCTTCAAATCCTGGGGACCTAGAGGTGGGGCCCAGTAAAGCTCCTGAAAGCTTACATAGTGTCTTTGTGCAGAATTAGAAGACACCCAGATGAATTAGAAAAGGGCTAGATAGGAAATGTAGGCTGGGAATGTGGGCTGGGTTTCATCCTCCAGTTCTCCCCTCCTTTTATTCCTGCTGGGTTCCTAGATATGAGGAGCTCTAAGTCAAGGGTCTGCCCTGTATTGATAGAGAACAGGTTCTTGGAGCCAGTACTCATGCAAAGGGATGAAGTGCAGGCTTGACAGCTTCAACATTAAATCAGCTGTGCTGTGGTTACTTCCAAATAGCATGTCAAGAAACCATTTCTTTTGAGACGGAGTCTTGTTCTGGAGTGCAGTGGTATGATTTCGGCTCACTGCAATTTCCACCTCCCGGGTTCAAGCGATTCTCCTGCCTCACCCTCCTGAGTAGCTGGGACTACAGGCGTGTGCCACTATGCCTGGCTAATTTTTGTGTATTTTTAGTAGAGATGGGATTTCACTGTGTTAGTCAGGATGGTCTTGATCTCCTGACCTCGTGATCCGCCCACCTCAGCCTCCCAAAGTGTTGGGATTACAGGCATGAGCCACTGTGCCTGGCCAGAAGACATTTCTTATTAATATGAATAAGTGGTGTGGTGTTTCATGCCTATGATCCCAGCACTTGGGAGGCTGAGGCAGGCAGATTTCTTGAGCCCAGGGGTTTGAGACCAGCGTGGGCAACATGGCAAAACCTCACCTCTACAAGAAATACAAAAATTTTCTTGTATTGCAGTGGTGCATGGCTGTGGTCCCAGCTACTTGGGAAGCTGAGGCTGGAGGATTGATTGAGATGGGAGATTAAGGGTGCAGTGAGCCCTGATGGCACCGCTGCACTCCAGCCTGGGTGACAGAACGAGACCCTGTCTCATAAAAGAAAAGAAAAAGAAGAACAAGAGAGAGATTGTATTTCTATGAATGCATTCATTTAACAAGTATTTATATTCATTGAACAAACATTCTACCATGTACTGGAAGGAAAAGTGCTTCCCTGTACTCCCGTCTGCCTTATCTCTGCCTGAAGTCATTGGTTTCTGTGTGTTTGGTATTATCATTTCATTTTACATTTTTCAGAATCTGTCTAGCACAAAGTCTTCTCTTCCCTTTCCCTTTAATTGACTTGGTTTCTGAAGGACCAATTATAATTAAAAGGAAGGGGAGCAGTGGAAGGAATGGCTCGAGTGCTCAGAATGTTCCTTAGCTGTGTGTCAGGCTGGGCAAGTGCACACCCATGCTGGGCTGCATTCTGGACGGCCTCCTTGACTCTGCCTATATTTATAAGTTATCCTACATTGCATTAGCACGTCAGCTGCCAAGGCAGTTTGTAGAATCTCCTTCCCTGGAGGTCTTCAGAAATAGAACAAAATGCCCATCTGTCCGTAATGGCTTCGATGCAGTCCTGCTGATTAGAAGGAATAGACTAGATTTTTCTGTCAAGGTTGGTTTCAGTCTTGAGTGCTCTTAAATGGATGAGTTTGCTTTTTGGTATAGGAGGGAGGGATGTAAAGTGACACTCTGTGAATTTATTGGAGTATCACTGTACACATCCCGGATAAATGGAGAATAAAACACGTCGTTCTCATGCTTTTAATGTTTCTGAAGCACTTAGTGCATTCAGAGCCTCACAACAGCCATGGGTAGGGGGTGAAGGGAGGGCCTATTTTTGGGTCGCTACGACACAGAGAGGAGTCGGTGAGGCACAGAATCGTTTAATTCTCAGCCAGAGTCACAGCCTGGCTGATGCAGAGCAGAGTTGCCATTCCAGGCTGCCTGCTCTCCAGCACATGTGCTTTTCTCTTGACCCTGTTGCTTCTTTGTGTTTGTGGTTTTTGCTCTGTCATACAGTGTCCAGACAATTGATTTGGAGCCATAACATTTCAGAGCCAAAACAATTTTAGGAGCCTACTTAGAAGACCATTACTTGCTCTATTTTCCTTTCCAAAAAAGTGCATTTTGACATAAAATTGTAGTGAGGTTTATTACCAACCTTACATAGACACATATATGTTTACACATATTTATATATGTACTTATTTGTATATGTATATGTTTGTGTGTATATGAATGTGAGTGAATGGATGTATGGATGTGGAAATATAGGTATAGCTATGTGTGTGGGGGTGTGAATGTGTGTACGCATGTGTGTGTATGTGCATGTACATGTATGTGTGTGTATGGATATGTGTGTGCATGTGTTGTGTGTGTGTGTTGTCACGTATTAAGGTGCAGCAGGAAACAAAGTAAACCCACTTATTGGCAAATAGAGTTTGCAGAGCTGTGGGCATGATTAGGGGAACAAGCGAGGGATAGTGAGGTGCCTCGGGATTCAGGAAGTCATGACCATCCCCTGGGCTGAAGCCCATGGAGAACTGGAATTGTGGGAGGGGGTGCTGCCAGAGGGAGACTTAGTTGAGAGGATGAGGCTATTGGCAGAGAAAAAACTGCAAAGAAGGGAGGGTGTGGGGAAGAAATACCCTACCTCCCTCTTGCCCTGTCACCTGATCTCCTGTCCCTGCCTCCATTGGCCAAACTCAGTTAGATGGCAACCTGCAAGGAAGCCCAGGAGAAGCAGTGCTCAGGTTCAGGTTCTCCTTCTGGAACATGGAACAGGGCAGGGGAGGAAGAATGGAGCTGGGCTGGAGGCAAATGGAGAATACTCAGGTAGGTGTGTGTGTGTGAATTTGTCCTTATTTTTCGAATTTCACCTTAGAGCTGAAAAATTTGGCATGGATCAGCACTACTCTGTGTTGGCTTCACAGTTTAAATAAAATATCAGCATTTGTTTCCTGAGTTAGGAAAAGGCGTAACTTCACTTTCTGGGTGATTATCTCAGACTATTCATGAACGTAGATTGGAAATATTCTTTCTACTTTTTTGATTCCCTGTTCCTACTGTCGTTACTCCAGACATTTTCAGTGGACGGAGCTGGTAAACACGTATTTCTTTGAAAGAGAAAAAATATAGTATTTTCAAAATATGAATAGCAACCTGGCTAGAAATAAATGGACCTAATTGTACATCAAATTTAGATTTATAAAATGTGTGTGTATAATTAGTTCCATTTATTTCAGCTTGATTTCAAATGGTGGAGTTTGCTTTGTTTTGTATTCTGAGTTATTTATATATTTTTAATTGTATAAAAGTTTCCATGATTTTCCAAAATGATGTGTATTAAAAGAGATCTCACTTTTATCCCCATTTCTTTCTTCCTATTCTGACCTTTTCTTGGTAAATATTTTTTTCTTTTTATTAGTTTTTGTTTGTCTTTCCTTTATTTCTTTTGAATACAGAAGTAAATGTGTTCATATAGCATATATTCTTTCCTCTCTTAACCAAATGGTAATGTACAGTACACACTCTTTTGTACTTTGCTTTTTTCCTCTATTGCTATATCCTGGACTCCTTAGCGGTATGCAGAAATCTGCCTTATACCTTGTGAGAGCTCCAGTGTGTAGCTGGACTACAATTTCTTTAACTAGTCCCTTGTTGATGGGCATTTGGGTTATTTCCAGTCTTTTGCTATTGCTAGTATTGTAATGAATAGTCTTGTATATTTATCATCTCATATTTTTTACCAGTACCCCTGAGGGTTGGTTGTTATAAGAGTGACTGATGGGCTAAAAAGTAAATGCATATGTCATTTTTCTAGATATTGCCAAATTCTCCTCCACTGGGGTTGAACCATTTATGTTTCCAACAGTAATATATGACAGGGCCTGTTTTTCCACAGTCCAACAGAACACATTGTTAAACTTTGCAGTTTTTGCTAATTTGAAAGGTACAAAATGTCATGTTCTTTTAATTTGTATTTCTCTTATCACCAGTGAGAAGCTTGGGCATCCTCTCTTACGCTAAGGACCATTTGTATCTTTTTTCTGTGAACTGTTCATCTTTTGTCCATATCGGGTTGTTGATTTTTTCTCAGTTTTTAGACATTTCTTTTATGTTAGGACTCTTAGCCCTTCATGATGCAATTTCCCCCCACTACCTTTCTTTTGCTTGCAGTGGTGGTTTTCTTTTTCTGTGTACATTTTAGATTATTATTCATTTTTATTTTCATGTAGTCAAATTTATTTTTATGTAGTTGTTATTTTTCCTGTAGGTTCTGGATTTTGAGTTAGGAATGGTTTCCCACTCCCAGGTTGTAAAGCAATTCCCCTATGTTTTGTTCCACGGTTTCATATTCTGCATTTGGATCTCTTTTGGAATTTATCTTGGTGTGAGGCATGAGAAATGGATCCAATTATATGCATTTCCTGTGTTGTTCTAACATTATTTATTAAGGGGTTGTCCTTTTCTCCCTTTTCTTGGATGCCTTTTGTCTTGTGGACACGGGTCTATCTCTGGACTGTTTATCTCATTCTATTGGTTAATGTTTCAGGAGCACACAGCTTTAATAATGGAAGTTTTCTCCATAAAATGGATTAAAAGTACTTTAAAAGTCACCATGACATGATTCCCATGATTATAGAAACATAAAGTTTGAAATGATAGAATTTTTAGAGATACCCTGTGAATGGGCTACCCTTATTCTTCCAATGTGCACAGAAGGGAAGTGGGGCTTAGAGAGGTTGTACAAACCTATCCAATGTCTCCCAGTTAGTCAGCAATGGGACTGGAACCTGTGTTCTCAAGCAATACATTGCATAATTTTCTAAAAAGTACATAATTTTCTCAGAAAGCAAGAGAGACTAATCTCCCAGCAAAGACTTAACCACAGCTCAGATGGCTTCTCTTGCCACAAAATATTTTTTTTAGTTTTGAATTTTTAGGATAATACATAATTTAGCTTATTTTTTAATTATAATATTGCATCTTAAGGCATTTGGAAACTTTTTGAAATGAGTAATAGTAATACCAAAGGAAAAAATATTCCAGAATTCTACTACTGACCTCCGGAATTGTGTTACTTGGGTCAATTCCTTCCAGAATTTTCCTATGCATAATGTTTCACTTTATTATCGTCATGTTAAGTGGGAACAATTTTGAGAGAACGACAGTAATATTATGCATTTATTTATTTATTTATTTTATTTTATTTATTTTTTTGAGATGGAGTCTCGCTCTGTCGCCCAGGCTGGAGTGCAGTGGTGCAATCTCGGCTCACTGCAAGCTCCGCCTCCCGGGTTCACGCCATTCTTCTGCCTCAGCCTCCCGAGTAGCTGGGACTACAGGCGCCCGCCACCATACCCAGATAGTTTTTTTGTATTTTTAGTAGAGAGGGAGTTTCACCGCCTTCGCCAGGATGGTCTCGATCTCCTGACCTTGTGATCCGCCCACCTCGGCCTCCCAAAGTGCTGGGATTACAGGCATGAGCCAGCCGCGCCCGGCCCCAATATTATGCATTTATTATGTACTTACTTAAGTGCACTGATTCAAGTGCTCTAAGTATATTATCCTATTTAATTATCACAAAACTCATCTGAAGATGCAATCTTTATTATTTCACTGTTACTGGTGAGTAATGATTGGCTCTGAGAAATTAAATAACTTTCCCAAACTCATAGACTTGGTGAACAGTGGATCTCGGATTCTTTTTTTTTGAGACAGAGTCTTGCCCTGTTACCCAGGCTGGAGTGCAGTGGCTCAATCTCAGCTCACTGCAGTCTCTGCCTCCTGGGTTCAAGCGATTCTCCTGCCTCAGCCTCCTGAGTAGCTGGGATTAGAGGTACCTGTCACCATGTCCAGCTAATTTTTATAGTTTAGTAGAGATGGGGTTTCAGCATGTTGGCCAGGCTGGTCTTTAACTCCTGACCTCAAGTGATCTGCCCGCCTTGGCATCCCAAAGTGCTGGGATTACAGGCATGAGTCACCGCACCTGGCCTGGAGCTTGGATTCTAATTCCTGTGTGTTTTCTCCAAAAACTGTATTTCAGCCACTATTTTCATTGTGTCGTGCATATATCATTTTGGATCCTGTTATTTTATTAGTATTTTACCAGAAATGTTCATCCTCATTTTCTCAATGATCATATTAAATTTTATTTATAATAACATCTTTCTTTTAACGCAATTAAATGACCTAAACCAGATTTTAATAAGAGGAAGTTAAGAATATTTTTTCTTCAGTTAGCATAGAATCTTGGCTTCTCAAAGAAGTATCTTGAAAGTGAAATATAAAATAGAACAATTATGGACAAGGTCACCGTGAGACAGAAACACACATTAATTTTATAGACATGGTTGTTAAGTGTTTTACATGACGTTTAGAGAGCATTCACTTTCCTGTGTTAATTGAACTTGCAAGTTTTGTTTATGTCAAAATTTGCATAAGTTTCTTAATTTTTCCTAGCCCTTCTAAGATCCACATTGTCTCAAAATCCAAGTTAAAAATCAGGTACATGATGCATAGTAATGTGTGGCCAGCATGTGAATAATTTGGACTTTTTGCGTACATTGAGAAATAAATAGACATCCCCTGAACGGTCTCAGCTTTTAGCCTAATTCAGCAATGCTCCTTCTACCCTTTTCTTCCGTTGTGACGCCAATGGGTATATCAGTGAAAAAGATGAAAAATTCATTGCCATTATGGGTTTGTGCCCCTAGAGAAATGGTTCAGAGGACCCTTGAAGAAAGAAATGAATGTATCAGGCCAATGTGAAAATACAATATTAGTGATTGTTAGAGGACAGTGTTTTGCCTGTAACATTTTAAGTGTAATTTTGTGTTTGTGTGTATGCTGGGAGAGGACAAAATGGCAGACTTTGGGTTTACAAGCTGATTTTCAACTTCATAAAAAGTTAGTGTTCTTACCAGCTTTGTGCTAGGCACACATGGACTAATAGGCTAAAGCAGGTCTAGTTTCCATAATCAGGAGGGTTATAATTTAATGTACATAATGTATTTTTTTTTTCAGTATACGGTCCCTTTCACTAAATAATAGTCTGAGTTCATTCCCCAGGATATTTTATATTTACTATAAATTATATGCACATGCTTTATAAAGTTTTCTTTTCTGAATGTTGGAACTAAAAAAAGTCAATAAATATTCTAAAAAGTCTAACTTTTTTTCCCACGTCAATACACTACAGGATTTGTATATTCTTCTTCAAATTTTCATAATGTGTCACTCTAGTGGTAAAGTATAAAATAGCCTGTTTCCTTGAGGAACTTCAGTCGGGCATACATTTTATACCTAAGCCAGGTTAGAAGCTTTTAATCGAGAGAATATTTGAAAGTTAAATCAAGCCGGGCGCGGTGGCTCACACTTGTAATCCCAGCATTTTGAGAGGCTGAGGTGGGTGGATCATTTGAGGTCAGCAGTTGAAGACCAGCCTGGCCAACATGTTGAAACCCTGTCACTACTAAAATTACAGAAAAATTATCCAAGTGGTAGTGGTGCATGCCTGTAATCCCAGCTACTCGGGAGGCTGAGGTAGGAGAGTCTCTTGAGCCTGGGAGGTGGAGGTTGTAGTGAGCCAAGATCGTGCCACTGCACCTGCACTCCAGTCTGGGCAACAGATTGAGACCCTTTCCCAAGAAACAAAAGAAAACAAAAAATTAAGTCATTTTCTTCTTCTTCAGAGCTATCTAAGAAATATTTCATAATAGAACTCTAGCTATTTTTATATTTTTAATTATTTAATTTTTAAGTGATAGTTTGCTTCTGTTTCCCTCCTTCCCCACTTTGCAGTTTCTCAGGTATAGTTGTTTTTCAGAATTGTATAGATTAAGGTGTTGGCAACTCCATAACCCATGGTTCTTGCCTGTAGTTCTAAAATTCTCACATTTAGCAGTCTGCACCCATCAAACATCTAGTTAAACTAGATGACTGATTAATCACCTCATGATTCATTGTGTTTTACTTCTCATCTAGGAAATAAAAGATTATTTCTGAAATTAGGGCTGACTTAGTTAATAAGGGTTTATCAGAGAAAGACAGTCTATTATGTCTTACTGTCCTATATAACTAAGTGATAAGGTTATGACAACATTTGGTAATGCATTTTAACAATTTTGTTTTAAATAGAATGTTCGTTGACTACCTGGATATAAATGTTTGGTTAGCTTGCAGATCCAATTCAAAAGTTTAAAAATTTCAAAGCCTGGTTCATTGCATATATAAATGTCTAACAAGTATTTGTTGGTGAGGTGTTATTGCAGTGATGGGTTCATTTATTTTCATTCATTGCATCCTTGGTCTGTACTATGATAAATAACTTTTACTGAGAAAAAATATAAAAACCAGTCATGGTGGCTTACGTCTGTAATCCCAGCAGTCTGGGAGGCTGAGGTGGGTGGATCACCTGAGGTCAGGAGTTTGAGACCAGCCTGGCCAATATAGTGAAACCCCATCTCTACTAAAAATACAAAAAAAAAAAAAAAAAAAAAAAAATTAGCCAGGTGTGGTGGCGCATGCCTGTAATCCCAGCCACTTGGGAGGCAGAGGCAGGAGAATTGCATGAGCCAAGATTGTGCCACTGCATTCTGGCCTGGGTGACAGAGTGAGACTCCGCCTCAAAAAACAAACAAAACAACCCCAGAAAATTTATGAAAAATACATCTTGAGAACCACTACCCACAATGTATAGTAAATTTGGTATTAAAATTGTCTCAATTATTTAAAATTCCCATTTCTATTGTTTTTACTCTCTCATCAATTTCTGTCTGGATATGCAGTTACCGCTAGCTCAGAATCTGACTTAGGTTATCATTAAATTCAAAACCCACAAGAAGACATTATGTTAACAAACCTGGAAAGTATAAATGGAGTTTTAAAAGAAATATATAAACTACCAAAATAGACTTGAGGAATTAGAAAACCTGAACAAAGCAATAACCAAGGAAAGCATTGAACAATATCATTAAACAATTTGCTTTATGAAAGGTTCCTGTCCCTGATGAATATTGTATTACGAATGTTTGCTTCCAAGGAATGACTAAAGGGAAAAGGGATTTATAGGAAGCATAGAGGGTAATCTCATAGAAAACCTTTGCAATAAGTAGGGCTGGACTTCATGTAAACTGTGAAGTCATTAAAAAGCAAATCTTATTCACTGTATCTTTTAAGGTTTCTATGGCTCTTTTTCTCTGCTTTTCTCCAAATACAGGTTTTCTTAGCCTGTATATAGTTGAATAATAGCGACCCACCCGAGTTTACCCAGCATTTAGCTCCAGCACTTACTGACATCTAATTATCCACAGCTAAATATCTCTTAGTTCAAACTCGCAAAACACATTCTCATTGGTCACCAAATGACCAATGTGTTTCCTCTCCTCAAGTGCAGTGTCTGCTTTTGGTCTGATGAGCTGTGGGTGGATAATCAGGGTATGTGATTGATTCATAGTCTGTGCAGAGGAGGTTGAACCTGAGTGTAGTTTGGACTGGTGAATTTATTGACATGTCTGCTGTAGCTCTATTGATGAGTCTATCCTATTTTCAAGAATGACCATTTCCAAAATATGTATATTGGTATTGAGCACAAAAAAGGCTAACAGCCTGAAAAAGAAAACTCCAGTTTTTGAACATAAATGGCTCCATTACATGAGCATAAATATTCATTGTCTCATATATATGATCGTATAAACAAATACTATAAAATCATATTCATTCAACAACCTACCACAGGCAAATAGTATTTAACCCAAGAATGCAGGGTGATTCAATACTGGGAAATCTATTAATATAATAAAATTAATATGCTGTTGATATTGATCAAAAAGTCAAATATGCCATCTGATGCTGGAAAAACAGCTGATAAAATTTAACAATTCCTGATACGATATTTCGTACACTTGGTTTTTGTACTTTTTTGTTATTTCCAGTAAACTGAACATTTTTTCATTTTTATAACCAGACAATATATCAAAGATGTTTAAAGCCTCTTAATGCACATAATAAATATTTTTATATTCCAAGTTCCTAATTCACATAATGATCTCTTAATAAATACTTTTAATGAAGCATTCCATTAAAGTGGTCTGGTTTTTGAGAATTATTAAGAAACAGAATAGAGTTTTTCTTTGTCCCACAGGAGACCTTGTTTCAGGAGTGTACCTTTTCTGATGTTCAATGTGAAGGATCGGCAGTGCATTTTAGGAATGAATAATTGCTTTTCTTCAGCAGGTGCCTTTCAAAATTGTTCTCTTCACTTACTCTAGGAATTGCCTGTGGCTCTCTGAACTCTGACTCCCTTCTCTAAGCTGAGTCAATGCTCTCTAATCATAACCTTTGTGCAGCTCTCACTGATGGCTGATCCTCCACCTGGATGTTCTATTTCAGACTCAGTATGCTCCTCCCTAAGCCTGTTTCACCCTCTGTTCAAAACAATTTACAGCAGGGCATGGTGGCTCATGCCTGTAATATGAGTACTTTGGGAGGCTGAGACAGGAGGGTCATTTGAGGCCAGGAGCTTGAAACCAGACTGGTCAACATAGTGAGACCCTGTGTCTACCAAAAAAAACTTAAAGCCTGGGTGAAAGAGAGAGACTCTGTCTAAAAAAAAAAAAAAAGAATTGCGATACTATGGCCCCCATGAGGAACAAGTTCAGCATGGCATAGGGAAAGTGAAGGAGTAAAGATTGAAGGAAAGGCAGAATGGAGATAGCTTCAAATGTCAAGCCAACAGCTGCGTATATAATTCAATCAGAAATCTCAAGTCACAACGTTTTAACCAGGGGAGTGACATACAAATCCAATATAGAAAGAGTAATCTAGGTGCAACGTAAGTAGGAAATGCTGAAATGAGAGGAACAAGATATCAGAAGACCTCTGCAAAATGACCTAGAGGCCGGCAAGGGATAAAGACTTATACTGGATTCATGAAAGTGGTTGATAAAGATTTGAGAGATATTAAAAATGTAAACAGAGCAACAGATAACATGTGAAGAATGAGAAAAGAAAGCTTGTGTTGAGATATTGTAAGGTGTTTTTGTTTGTTTGTTTTTAGAGACAGGGTCTCATTCAGTCACTCAGGCTGGAGTGCAGTGGCACGATCGTAGCACATTGCAGCCTCAACTCCTAGGCTCAAGTGATCCTCCCACTTCGGCCTCCTGGAGTAGTTAGGACTACAGGCACACACCACCACACCCAGCTAATGCATTTTCATTTCAAACATAGCAATGCCATTGACTTGCTCTTCTTGCAAGCCACATCTGTGGGCATTCCTCTGAGACATGGTAATACAACTGAAACTATAAAACAGAAGCAATATAAAAAAAAGTTGTGTTGGTTATCTAGTTTATTTTTAAAGGTAATTTTCATGTTTTTACATTTACATTCATATTTGCAGAAAAACTAAAATAGTGTTAGGGTGAAGAATAAGAAAAGTTATTATAACCTTAAGAGGGAGAATGTTAATTAAATTGGGAGATAAAAGGTGGTGTTTAAGATAATAATTTATTTCCCCATTTGCGATGACACGAAAACTTATTTTTCTTATATTGAGTCAAACTGCCAAGAAATTTTTGCAACAGATTGAATGCTATGATAAATATCTGCTTTTTAGAGCCTTTGACGGTGTTGTTGCTTGAAAAGCAAACTTGAACTCCTCATGAGATCATTGTGGAGATAAATGCTTAAAAGCTTTTCAAAGTCATACTCTTGGCTCTATCAGAATTTAATTTCCCACTGATTATGTTTATATCGATTTTGGAACACATAGTCATGAATACACTGAGGACAGCTACATCACTGATGATTTCCCATGCCTTGGGAATACGTTCCTATTTTATGTACATATAAAATCCACTTATACTTTCTTATTTATATGTACTTGAGTTAAATGCTCTAGTTTTAAAACTAGACTATGAGAATGTCCTTGTAGTTGTTTGAAGACTATGGTTTTATAACAGTTAAAAATATTTTGATATATGTAGGAATAGGTTTCATAAATGTCCTATATTTTATTGGCCATTCAAGCATACCTGGTTAGTTGCTGAAATGTAATCATAATACAAAGAGAGTTTTAAAATGTGGGTTTCAGCCATTTTCACAGTGTTGAATGCGCACAACGGATATGTACATTTCACAGTGTTGAATGCTCACAACAGGTATATACATCAACATAGAAGATCTTATTCTAAGTTTGTTCATGCTACCTTTGAACTTCAGTTTGGGGATCCTGATAGAATTTACTTTCCAGAGAGTTTATGAGTGTTTTATGAGATAAGATGTGTAAAGGACTTACTGCAGTGCTTACTCTTTGCTTACTCTTTATATTTTGTTTTTATTTTTTGAGAAAGGATCTTGTTTTGTTGCCCAGGCTGGAGTGCAGTGGCACAATTACAGCTCACTGCAGCCTCCACCTCCCAGGCTCAAGCAGTCCTCCCGCCTCAGCCTTCCGAGTAGCTGGAACTACAAGCTCACAACACCACAGCCAGTTAGTTTTTCTGTTTTAGAGACAGGGTCTTGCTGTGTTGCCCAGGCTGGTCTTGAACTCCTGGGCTCAAGCCATCCTCCCACTCTGACCTCCCAAAGTGCTGGGATTACAGGCATGAACCACCATGCCTGGCCAGTGCCTACTCTTTAGCATAGGTTACTTCTGTCCGCCTTTGGCCAAAACAACAAAAAACACCAAACAAAAAAAGTGATTTGACAAAAGAATTTGTTAATAGAAGAGCTTTTCGTCTTTGAATTCCTTGTACCCTGCTGATTAGTAGATAGGTAGATAAATTTGGTAATCATACAATCTTAGAACTAGGAAGATCGGTCTAATTTTTTACAATATAAGGATTTTGAAGGTAGGTCTTAGGACTCCTTCTGTGTGGCATGCTTTCCACTGCCCACCCCAAATGTGGCGCTTCCAATGCTTGCTCCTTTTCAAACAGTATCTCTCTGACCATGGTTCATGCAGTGAGGGTTTAGCTGCCTTCAAATCTCTTCTGTCCTTAGTCATCCTTGTCTGGTCAGTTGTAGTGTTTCTGCCAGGCCAAAAAACAGCATACAGTTCTGCCATCAGTCACTGTGGACTACAGCCTCACGACATCTGATGCATGTGTTTTAGCTTTTGAGTATAACATAAGGAACTTAAGTGGAAGCTACATGATTAAATAGCTCATGAGTTAGTTATAATCTTTGTCAAATCATGGCAGATAAATACTGTAAAGAATTGTCAGAGCCATGATAACATATATAAAAGAAATACTGCTTTTGTATGAACCTTGAGCTGAAAATGACAGTTTTGCTTAACTATATAGATAATTTAAAAAAAGTATGTCCTCAATTCATTTCTTCTAAATCGATCCATCTGAAAAGCACAGAGAAGCTGCTTTAAGACTTTCCATGACAAACTGCCCCCAAAATTCAACTTTTTAAAGTACAGTCCTACCCTGAGGATCTTTTCTATGTCAAAATTTTTACCTAAGTGTAAAGTTTGCTGAAAAGGGGATATTTTTGCTGACACACAGTGAAATACAAAGGACATATTTGTTCACTATTTTAATTAAGCTTTGATACTAGACAAGTATTATAATTCTATAAAACACTCTTTTTTTCCTGCAGAAATATCACTGTATGTGCTTTGGATCAGGGCTGTACTAGGTTCCTTATTTTAAGACTTAAAGCCGTTACATAAATTGTTTCCTCTGACAATTCTGTATTTCTTTTATATATATTATTGTTCCAATATTTAGTGGTGAATTTCTCCTAATATTCTAGCCCAATTGAGAGAATTGTTGAGTTATTCTGTAAATTACCTTCATTAGCTTTTTGCGAATCAGAGACTGTATAGTATAAAAGTCACTACTATAATACTATTTTCAATTAGCATTTACTATATTCTAAATTTTTATGTATTAGATCCTACTTAAAGAAAATTTTAAGTTTTAATCCTTTTCGGTGTGAAGACAGCTATGTAGAAAAGGCAGGCTCTATTTGGGTGCAAGAAAATCTGCCTCTTAAAAGTATTTTCCATTTCATTTGCTTCATTTGTGTGTACAATATCTTAGAGGCATCTAAATTATTAAGAGTGCCACCCAGAAAGACAAACATTGCATGTTCTCACTTATTTGTAGAATCTAAAAATCAAAACAATTGAGCTCATGGACATAGAGAGTAGAAGGATGGTTAGCAGATACTGGGAAAGGTAGTGGGGGTGGTGGTGGGGAGGTAGGAACTGTTAAAGGGCACACAAAAAAAAACCAGAATGAACGAAACCTACTATTTGATAGCAACAGGGTGACTGTCAATAATAACTTAATTGTATATTTTAAAATAATGCAAAGAGTGTAGTTGGATTGTTTGTAACTCAAAGGATAAATGCTTGAGGGGATGGATACCCCATTCTCCATGAAGTGATTATTACGCATTGTATGCCTGAATCAAAACATTTCATGTACCCCATGAATATATATACCTACTGTGTACCCAAAAAATTAAAAATTAAAAAAAAGAGTGCCACAAACACAAATTTTATGATCTCAGCGTCTGGTGATCAGTGCAAAAAGTGTGGCACAAATAAGTTTGAAATCTTACCATTTAGAATGAGTTCATCAACATACAGGTAAGGAACAGAATAGCAGCAGGGCATAACTGTATACCTTGAAATGCCCGTTTAAAAATGTGGAAGATTAGCCTCAGGTTGATTGGCATTTCTTGGTCCATTTAACATTAGATATAGGCTTTTGTTGTTACTCACAGTGCTGTGTGGCGCTGGCTCCTATCAGCTTACCAGAGCAGATTGTGTTCATCTCTTCCCGACTCCATGATTATGCTGCAGAGCAGAGATTTTGTTTTTTAATTAAAAATTTATTTCTTAATTAAAAAATATAAACCCTGAGAGAGTTGATTGTTAAGCATTTGCCAGCTCACTACTGCTCATAAATGTGCCATTTAATGAATGAAAAGCACGAAAAGTTCCTCAAATTAGGTTCCTGCTAGATCAAGGATCCCCATAATGCTTTCATTATTGCCTGCCTTTCCTGTTGCTTCTAACGCCCATGGGGGCTTGTTTTCACTGATCACAGGGACCAAATTGTCTCCATACCGCAAGGACTACTCTTCCTTTATATAACCATCCGTAATGACAATTCCTTTGAAGTTGGAAATTGAAGGAGGTGAGAGAAAGTAATATCACTACCAGAAAGAAATAAAAAGCATCCATCCATTCAGTGTTCTACTGCCCTATGGTCTAGTAGGTTTTACACAAATGGAAGTAGTAAGACCTAGGTATGAATCTCTTACTGTGAGAACTTGAGCAAGTTATCAGTCTAAATCCTAGTGACCTCATCTGTGAAATGGGTGTCTGAAGATCACATGGGATACTGTATGTAAAGCTCACAGCACAGTGCTTGGCATGCAGTGATCGTCCTTTGGTACCTTTTCTTGGTACCTGGTATAGGTCAGTGGAGAGTTCAAGAACTTCAAAGACTTCTTGGCTGCCTCCCATCATTTTTATATGGAGTTCCTCTTTCCCCAAAAATGTCAGCATAGCTTGGATGAGGTATAACACAAATAAAATTTAAGACCTTGAATATCATTCTGCATAACAGTATTTTTAGATTCGAAGCACTTCGTTGCATTTGGATATTATTCAAGATTCCAGCAGTTTTAAAGTACCAATTGTGCTGGCTCTGTCAGGGCAAGAGGTGAATTCGCTGGGAGCAGAAGTCAGAAATACTGTGTTTTTCCTCACTGATGAAGATCTTTTCTGTTGAACACTTGAAAATATTAAAGATTCTTTTAAAATAGGAAAATCTGGTTTCAGTAAAGCTTAGGTTCTTTTCATGAGACATCAACCTCTTTATTAAAAATCTCATATACTTCCTGGTGACATTACTTCACAATATTATTTAAAAGGACTTATCTAGCCACCGTGATGAACGAACGGTTTGCTTAAATTCGGTTGTCTGAGTTAAAAATGGGAGTATGGATGGAAGATATTTCACTATTTGGACTTTTTGCTATTTAGATAGAGAATTATAGAATGTTTATTATTCAGTCATATAATTATTCATTAGACAGAAAATTAGAGGGTGAATATCCTGAAAACTAGTGGGACTTTACATGATTTCATTAATGAAACGATAGCATTTTGAAAATACGTCTTTGGTAAACTTAATTAAAACATAATTTTAAAAATTAATTGATTATAATAAAAATTTAAACCCTTAATAAAATACATTTCCACACTGAAGACTTATTTAGACAGGTCTGGAAATTAAAATCAGATTGTAGATTTTATTGCTTGCTTATTAAGACCCTGAGATCATTATCTTAAATTTAATTTTAAATGTTTTTTACATGCTTGAGGTATATATGATCAAATTGAAAAATAGCTAATTATTTCCAGTCTTATAGCATTACTATAGAGCTATACTGTCCAACATGGTCAGCACTATCTACATCTGACCATTGAACGCTTAAAATGTGGCTAGTTGGAATTGAGTTGTGCTGTAACTGTGAAGTTAAAACACACAGGATTTTAAAGACTTAGTAGGAAAAAATATAAAATGTCTCGTTGTAGTGCATAGTATGAAGTAGATACTCATAGATAATTCATAAATGAATGTATGATTGCAATAGGAGAGACACTTAGGGATTTTTGTTGGTTTTGTTCGTTGACTGGAGAGATTAACATGGTGCCTGGCCTGTAAAATGCACACAAGAAACATTTGTGAACTTAGTAACAAACAAAATTTGTTGAATTATATTTGTTATAATTCATTCATGTCCATCTTCATTCATTCATATAACAAAGGAGTGAATGAATGAATGAACATAGACACACCCACACCCCCAACACATACCCTGACACAAATAATAAAGAAGATAAAGTCCTCAGAGAGAAATCACCCCAATATATGTTAAACTAGTTCTCAGTCTTCAGAGAGTACCAGTTATTTTAAAGCATCATTAACTTCATAGGTGTTTTAATGACTTATTTACTTTAATTAGAATTTTATTTTGCTATTGTCTTATAGTTTAAGTTAAACATGGAAAAGCTCCATGGAAATAATTGGAATAAGGCTCATAAATTAGTGTTTTAAAAGTTCCAAACTTTTGAGCATCAGTAGTATTGTTTTCCCTGGCTTAAAGTGGGATGAAATCATGATTTCAGGAGGAAGGAATCCTTAGTGAACATAGGTGTTAGTAACTTGACGCTTAAGGTTTGAGAAGGAACATTGACATCACTTGTTTAGTAAAGAATAGAAAAAAGAGGTGCATTTTAATAATAAAGCTGTAATTATAGAAATGTAAAAGTGTGAAATTTATATTATAAACACATTTAACATAAATTTTATTTCAGGGTCTACATAATACAAATGGATTTCCCTTAAATATTTTTCTTCCAAAGACTCATGAATCTGGAAACACTTCCTTCACTAAGAATTTTCATAAAGTCCACATACACAAAGAGTATTCTGAAGGGCTAACAATAACCTGAAGAAGGAAAAATAATGTTCAAGGCACATAAAGGGAATAGAGAAGCTGTAGTAGTGCTGCTTCCACAGTTAGTTGACTAGGAATTGTTATATCTGCAAAGGGTTCATGGTTCAAACTGACTTCAGCTTTTTGTGTTAGGGTAAGTGATTTCTATACATTTCCTTCATGTAGCTCTCCCCCGACATCCTGGAGGCTGAAGGGTCCTCAACTCCTCTCCTTCCCTCATCTCTGTCCTATTGTATTGCTCCAGTGACATAGAACTTTTGGTTCTTTCAACTCTTGTCTCTGGGTCTTTGCAAATGCTCTTTGGATGCCTGATCATCATTTTGACTAATTCCAGTTTCAGTACCCTTTTCTAGGGGAGATCTGGTCATTTATTGGTGACATGGTTTGGCTCTGTGTCCCCACCCAAATCTTAGCTCTAATTGTAATCCCCATGTGTTGAGGGAAGGAGATGATTGGATCATGGGGGCAGTTTCCCGCATGCTGCACTTGTGATAGTGAGTGAGTTCTCATGAGATCTGATGGTTTTATAAGGCAGTTTTCCCTGCTCTTGCTGGCTCTCTTGCCTGCCACCATGTAAGAAGTGCCTGCTTCCCCTTCTGCCATGATTGTATGTTTCCTGAGGCCTCCCCAGCCATGCAAAACTGTGAGTCAATTAAACCTCTTTTATTTATAAATTACCCAGTCTCGGGTATGTTTTTATAGCAATGTGAAAATGGACTAATACACTTGATTTCTGCTAAACCTTCTTGCTATGAGTTCATATAAATCTCCTATTCCCTTTTAGGAGCACTATATTACACTTTCTCCAAAAAGTGCCATATCATCTAGTTTTGCATGTGTTTGTGTAAGTTATAGTTCTAATGGTTGTTCGCAATATGCTCTACAACTCCCAAAACGCTTTCCTTTGTTTCCTTGAATGTAAAAACTTCTTCATTATTTCCCCCATTTTAATGTATGATATTTTTTCCTCCTGGAAACGTGACAAAAACAGCTTTTCTCCATAAATTACTAGGAAACTATTTACATTGCTGTGTTTTCATAAAATTCATAAATCATATAAACAGGACATGTTATGAATTAATTGGTAGATCGTCTATCTCTGAATGGGTTAAAGAATTGCCAAGAGTGATCAAGCCTGCTCTCTCTCTGGCTCTTGATGCGGTGTTGACAGCCAAGCAAAGAGCTTCTTCAATAAATCCACTCTCGTATTCAAGTTTTTCCAGATGTGAGAAGTAATTAAGTCATTGCATTTACTGAAGCCTTTTATGCTTTTCAAGTGAGAACTGGCAGCTGTGGTGAGTTAACTCTGCTTGTTACGTGTGTGTGTTGCATGTGTGAACGTACATATGTACAAGCACACATGTGACATTTGCCAATAGTCAAATGAGATCCCACCTGAAAATAAAACAAAACCAAAAGCTGATATCAATAAATGCTAGAAATTTTTACAGCTAAATTTCACAATTGAGAGGTGGGCTTTCTCCAGTAATGCCTTTTTTTCTTTCTATTTTTCCTGAATGTTAAAGAAATGAGGATAATCAAATCACTTGCATCATTAAAGAATTTTTTAAATGGTAAAGTCATGACTCTCATAAAACATAAACACATTTCAAAGATTTTTAACTCATTAATAAATGAGGTTACCAGTAAGACCTTACAGTTGGTTCAAAGGTGAATCTGAAGAACCACATATAAATGCATAGTAAGGAATGCTGAGATGCATTTACAAATAGGTGCAAAAAGAGTCTGTCTCATGGACAATACTCAGTTGCCTTCCCAAGAACACAGCTACAGTAATGCTCCCTCATCTACGGTTTTCCTTTCTGAGGTTTCAGTTACTAAGGTCTGAAAATAGGTCAGTACAGCAGAAGATACTTTGAGAGAGAAGGAGAACACATGCACATAACTTTTATTACAGCATTTTGTTATAATTATTCTATTTTATTACTAGTTGATCTCTTACTGTGACATCTTAAAATTTATTTTTATTTCAGTGGTTTTTGGGGTACAAGTGGTTTTTGGTTACATGGATGAATTTTATCGTGTTGATGTCTGAGATTTTAGTGCACTTGTCACTTGAGTAGTGTAGTTGTTCCCAATCTATAGGTTTTAATCCCTTACCCTTCTCCCTTCTGAGTCTCCAATGGCCATTACAGTACTCTATGTGCCTTTGCATACCCATAGCTTAGCTGCCACTTATGAGTGACAGACAACATGCAGTATTTGGTTTTTCATTCCTGAGTTACTTCACTTAGAATAATGGCCTCCGGCTCCATCCCAGTTGCTACAAAATACATTATTTTCTTCTTTTTATGACTGAGTTGTATTCCGTGGTGTACGCATACCACATTTTCTTTATCCAGTTATTGGTTGATGGTCAGTGAGTTTGGTTCCTTATCCTTGCCACTGTGAATTGTGCTGTGAGAAACATAATACATGCAGATGTCTTTTTGATATAAGGACTTCTTTTCTTTTGGGTAGATACCCAGTAGTGGGATTGCTGAATCCTATGGTAGCTCTACTTTTAGTTCTTTAAAAAACCTTCATATTGTCTCCTGTAGAGGTTGTACTCATTTACATTCCCACCAGCAGTGTTTAAGTGTTCCCTTTTCACCACATCCACACAAATATCTATTGTTTTTTGACTTTTTAGTAATAGCCATTCTGCCTGGGGTAAGGCAGTATCTTATTGTGGTTTTAGTTTGCATTTGTCTGATGATTAGTGATACTGAGCACTTTTTTCATATGTTAGCCATTTGTATATCTTCTTTTGAGAAATGTCTTTTCGTGTCATTACTATCCTAACTTATAAATTAAACTTTATCATAGGTATGTATGTATGGGAAAAACATACTATGTATAGAGTTTGATACTATCTGCACTTTCAGGCTTCTATTGGGGGGCTTGGAACACATCCTCTATGGATAAGGTCTGGGGGCTACTATAATTTGCATTTCTATGGATAAGAATCATTCTCATTCTTATCGGTTTTCAACAGTTTATGGAATCGTGAAGTAGTTCAAATATAATGAAAGAACAGTATAGTCCTGAAGGGAACACTCAGTAATTTGTTTTGTTTGTGCCCATTTCAAAGTCTTTCTCAATTATTCCTGACACATCTCACATAAAACTCTAGGAAAGGGACACTCTGTGGGAGTCAAGCTGTTTGATCCTGCCTGACCCTTTGGTTCTGGATATAAGCCACATACAGACCACACAGAGCTTAGGCTTCTTCCTCTTGGTGGTGAAGATTGCAGGAGTGATCATGGTATTAGCTTAATTGCTATGAAAACTGAACTGATGTCTTAAGCTGCAAATGAAACCAAAGTCTTTCAGCTCAATGGGCGCTATGTTAATGTAGACATTGAGAATACTTTCCTGCCCCCTCTAGAAGCAGAGTACATCGTTTTAATTTGGGCTTCCCCACCACACCCAAACTGGAAATTGTTGTGCCCCATACTATTTCCAGTTTCTTGTTCTTCACTTCCTCCAACATCCATCTAACTATGTAGCTCTCATTTGTGAATGGGATCTACATCTGTGAAAAGGGGAATATAAATATGGAATATACCTTATTAATTTTTTTTTTTTTTTGAGATGGAGTCTCTCTCTGTCGCCCAGGCTGGAGTGCAGTGGTGCGATCTCGGTTTACTGCAAGCTCTGCCTCCCAGGTTCACGCCATTCTTCTGCCTCAGCCTCCTGAGTAGCTGGGACTACAGGCGCCCGCCACCATGCCCAGCTAATTTTTTGTATTTTGTTTAGTAGAGACGGGGTTTCACCATGTTAGCCAGGATGGTCTCGATCTCCTGACCTTGTGATCCACCCGCCTCGGCCTCCCAAAGTGCTGGAATTACAGGTGTGAACCACCGCGCCCGGCCATCTTATTAAATCTTAATAGCATAATTGGTCATGGTGACACATGTTTAGGTTGCTTTGTGTTCTTTTGATTTCTGATTAATAAAGAGTAATGAAATAGCCATTAAAAAGGAGAAAATATGTTCATGAATTCTAAATTGTAAAAGTTGATTGGACCAGTATTAAGCAAAACTCTTCTCTTTTATAAAGGAGACAAATTGTCCTAGAGTGCTTACATTTCTTCTTTCAAGAAATGATTTATCTTGCCTCATCCATTAGTAAAGTTCTCTTTTGGGAAGATACCAGTTACTGAGTAAATAGGTGAGGCAAAGTTGGAATGACTAGGGATTCAACTGAGAAGCAGGAACCTTCTGGAAGAGAGTCATCAAAACAAAAACCAGGCAACAAAAAATGAGTGTGAAGAAACCATCATGGCAGGGAAACAAATCAGGCAAACAAATTCTTCTTTCACCTAACCATTTAGAATGAATATTTTATAATAAGAAATGTTGAATTCATTTTTAAAGTTAAAAGAAAAACAGTTTATCTCTGTACTTTTTTCCCCCCACTCAGAACTGAATCTGGATCTGTTTTAATTGTTTATTATAAATTTTTATTTTTAAATCATGTATCACCATGTTGGGGAAAAGTACATGTTCTATCATTATGAAAAAAAGGAGAAAAAAGTGAAATAAGTATGAAACATTAGTCAAAAACCAAGAAAGTCTTGTCATAGGTGACCTCAAGGAAGGTAAAGACAGTTGTGCACTGCACGACTCAAGATGGCGGCACAGATACGTTCCCTTGGCCAGGGCTGTGTCTGCAGAGACTTGAATTACCCACCTGACAGTTGCTAAGGAAATATATTTGCTTACACGTAAACATCAAAGTATCAAAAGATCAGAAGACTTCTGAATTATAAATATGCAAGTGAGCTCTTATCTTTAAGCTGTCTAGTTGCAGAAGGCCCTTCTTGACTTTAAAAGGATAGTAATGGCACAGAGAATGAGAAGACCTTTTCATGCCAAGTGTTTTTCCCATCACTGTGTACCTTTACTGGTGGTTGAAAAAAAGCTTGTGTTTGTGAGGGGCTCCACTATTTTTAAGGTGCTTTTTCTTTTTATGTTTTTTAAGAGGGAGTCTCGCTCTGTCACCCAGGCTGGAGTGCAGTGGTGTGATCTTGGCTCACTGCAACCTCCACCTCCTGGGTCAAGTGATTCTCCTGCCTCGGCCTCCAGAGTAGCTGAGATTACAGGTGTGTTCCACCACGCCCGGCTAATTTTTTTTTTTTTTTTTTTTTTTGAGGCAGAGTCTCAGTCTGTTACCCAGGCTGGAGTGCAGTGGCACGATCTTGGCTCACTGCAACCTACGCCTCCCAAGTTCAAGCGATTCTCCTGTCTCAGCCTCCCTAGTAGCTGGGACTCCAGGCGTAATCCCATCTACTGCCATCACACCCGGCTAATTTCTTATTTTTTTTTTTTGTATTTTAGTAGAGATGGGGTTTCACCATGTTGCCCAGACTGGTCTCGAACTCCTGAGGTCAAGCAGTCCACCTGCCTTGACCTCCCAAAGTGCTAGGATTACAGGCGTGAGCCACCACACCCAGCCCACGCCTGGCTAATTTTTGTATTTTTACTAGAGACGGGGTTTGACCATGTTGGTCAGGCTGATCTCGAACTCCTGACCTTGTGATCTGCCTGCCTCAGCCTCCCAAAGTGCTGGGATTACAGGCGTGCGCCACTGCACCCCGCTGGTGCTTTCTTTTTATTAACTTCTGTCAACTCGGTTTTTCTGTTTAACTCTGAAGAATTAGAGGAAGTGAGGGGTTAAATAATTTGCCCTAGAGGACATGGCATAGCCAGACCTGGACTTTGAGAGTCTAGCCATAAGTGATGTGTCTTGGTCTCATTCTGTATCAAGGCATGGGTAGAGTACAAAAGTAGAAAAGTAAATAACATAAAAGAAGTGCCCAATAAGTAAAGGGTATGAGCAGCTACAGAGATTTTCCCTTTTGGAGCAACCCAAGGTGAAAATATCTATTAAAATACATTAAGCTTGGTTTTTGGAAAAGTTGATAGGGGATTTTGAAACATGATAGCTGTCCATGAGGAACACTTTCTTCATATTCTCCATGTCATATTTTAGAGCTATTGACAAGAAAACTTTGCTGTGATGAAGTGCAGGGCTTAACATTTTTTTAGAGAAAACTTTGCATGAATTTTATATTATAGGTGAAAGGAAAAAAGATGCATTCAATCAAAAGTAACGGTGTCTCTAGCTTGCCAAACAATCCATTAAAGACTTCATCCAGCAAGTCTTGAGTGATGAGTATTTTATTTCCAATTCTATCTTAGTATGAAGAATATTTTATTCACCATTGTATCTCTAACACCAAGCACAGTGCCTGGCATAACAACATTTATTTGTTGAACAAATGAACACAGGTCTCTAGTTAGGTTCTGATCCTAGTACTTCATTGAATAGCTTTGTAAATGAGACAGATAAGTTTTCATAGCCTTCATTTTGTCATCTGTGAAAGAGAGGGCTTTAGGTGTATTGATTCCTTAAGGATCCCTTTGGCTTGAAATTCTGATTCTAGAATCTCAAATGGAAAATTTGTGTTCATAATGCACGTGGTGTTTGGTTTTTGTTTTCAAAAGTTTGTGCATTAAATCTCAACAGCTTATTTTCTTGCAGCACAGTGAAGAGTCCTTAAGAACATATTACGTGATGGGAAATGAGAAATAACTGCACTGCAAGCCTGATGAAGGTAATTCACCTTGGGGAATAGGTGTCACCCTGAGCAACACCAGTACTGTCTCCTCAAATATGAGCCAAAAGCTGTGTCTCAGGCAGTTTTGGCAAGATTTTCTCCCTGCTCTCCTAGAAATTTGCAAGACAAGTTTACAGAAATTACTCCTCCCTATTTCCAAATAAAGATAATGTAATAGATCTATAGAATATTAGAATAGTCTTCTGGCCAGCAGAGGACTTGAGGGAAATAATTAGAATACACACATTCTTTCCTTTTATGGAACAAATAAAATGTACAAGGAATGTCCTTGTGGAATCCACTACACTGGGCCAGCATGATATGGCTGTAGTCTTAGAGTTGTGGTTTCCAAGTTCAGCATGCTTGAGGCAATTTCTTTTTGGTATTTTGTTGGTGAACAGGATATGTGATACCATTAATTTAGCCTGTATCAAAAACTAGTTCAAGACCAACAGCTCCTTCTAGAACACAGTATTTTAGCAGAATAGAGCAATGTTTCCCTAAGTAACAGGTAAAATTTCACAGAGCAGTGTTAGTTTTCTGGGGTAGTGGGTATAATTAAAAAAAAAGATAGGTAGATAGATAGGTAGGTAGGTAGATTAGATTAAATTGGATTAGATTTGATGAGATAGATAGGTTTTGTGTTCAGGGGAACACGAGGTTAAGCAAGCCTAAGCAGGTTTTTTGGTTGAAGGTCTTCTCAGAACTTCTAGTATGTCAATATGCCTTGTAGATCTCTAAGTGGCAGGGACAGAGATTGGGGTACAGATTTCCCAAACACATTTGTTTAAGAAACCTGCTTTTTTCCCCCAGAATCTTTTGTGGAACTTTTGCCTCATGGAACGCAATTTCAGAAATAATTTATACATGATGACTGTGTAGAATGTTTTTCTTGTTAGGATTTTCAGTTTAGGTAAGGCCAAGGCATTTTTTTTTTTTTTACAGTACATTGAAAACTAGATATGATATCAAGAGAAAAAAATTATGCTTGGCTACTTAGAATGACGTATTATTTTTAATAAATTTGTATTTTGTATCATCAGTATTACTATTCAGTGTAGGGTATTTTTTATGCCCAATGCTAATGTGCTATGACTTGGTAAAATTAATTTACCCTGGGATTTACATAACCAGATTAATAAATCATGAGTTGTAGAGAGTCTTGGAATTGCCTGAATTGACATTAAAATATTTGTTTTGAGAAATTTTTTTTAACCTTAGTTTTACGTAACCAAGGACATATACCACATTATAAATATTGTGATGGTTTATTTTTCCAAACTTTTCTGAATGTGGGGTGCCCATTGAGTAATAATGCAAATCACCAATGACTTTGTAAAAATTGACATGATGAGTAGAACTGCAGAATTCAGTGATGATGATTATTTTTGAAACGATGTTTCTAGAATTGTTAAATTATGTATCAACATATGTTAACTGCAACTTCTCATGTTTAATGATGTTTACAATTAATACAATACCATACTCGCCAGTATAAGACTAACAGTCATAATTAACTCACAATAGATTCTTTGAAGTGGTTCAAAGGGCTTTTCATAATAAATAAGTAGCCTCTAATCAGCTAATATAAAGTGGGTATTTTTTAGGATGTGAGAAGTACTGGTATATCTGATAAAACATATAATTTAGGTTAACAAAATGAGTTTGAATGATCCAGATTCACTACCCCAAGTCAGAAAGAAGTCTGACATTCCAGTGAAAGCTTTGTTTAGACAGAGACGAGGAATCTTTGAGATAACAGGCTTTGGACTGTGCTATCTTGAGTGTTAGAGCTGAGCAGTTTTCCCAGAATCTCTAAGTCCGTTTTATGCTCTTTTATGAATGAATAGAATTAGTAAAAGATAAATTTTCTCTTTTGGATTTCTTAACCAGTGGAAAAAAATGTTGACTTTAAAAGTTCATAAGATCAAATTTTGCTTAAGAATACGTTATTTCCACTCGTGAGGCCAGCCTGGTAGACCTCTGAGATCCTGTTCTGTTCACTCACACACCACTGAGATAAGGAGTGAAGTGTGGGCTAAATAGGGCTGAGGCTTGGGCAAGGGCATTTCTGCCAGAGCACTAGAGACGTCAGCATCTCAAGGGCACTGTGGTACAAAAAAGGACGCCACATGAGTAAATTTTAAAAATATAAATATTTTAAAGGGTAAAAATGAGGGTCCCTGTGTTTGAGGATGTAAAAGATGAAACGGAAGAAGAAAAAATAGGGGAAGAAGAAAATGAAGAAGACCAGGTGAGTGAGAAAACACATACTCAGACCAGCGTTTGTTCCTCTAAATTGACAATGAGAAAAATGTTCTTTCTGTTCTTTTCTTTTTTTTCAAATAGGTCTTCTATAAGCCTGTTATTGAAGACTTAAGCATGGAATTGGCCAGAAAATGCACGGAACTCATTAGCGATGTAAGTGGCTGGAGTAATTTTTGTCTTATTTTGCATTGCACCTGTGGTATTATTATGTTATAGAGGCATAGAGCTGTGGGGGAAACCCTGAAATCACCTTTTAAAACAGTCACTTTCCAGATCATGGAACAAAGTCCTGAAATTTTAAGTGATTTCCCCAAGGTCACCTATACAGAGAATTTCTGCTAGAGCAAGTCTCCTCATTCTTAATCCAGAATCCTGTCCCTTATGAGTTTTGCTGTCACTCTGGCATGAAATCATAAGGCATTGAATTGCAGTATTTATTCCATTTGAGAACCCCCAAAGATTTTAGAATGAATATAATGATGTAATTTGTCTTGGGAGGCCCTCTATCTAAATGAATAGTCATTTTTTAACAGTTTGGGGCCTTCTGAAGAATCTAATGAATGGACTTGTCTTCCAGAACAGGAAAATGCACTTATATATATATGTGTGTGTGTGTGTATATATATGTATATATATGTGTGTGTGTATATATATATATGTATATATACATATATATGTATATATATATGCACATAATATTTACTTACAATTCAGGATTTGTGGATTACTGAGCTGCTTGCTAAGAACCCTGATATTAGTGCAAGGATATTAGTGCAAGGGCCATTTTTGTTGTGACATTTTTTAGTAACTGGGATTGGTTGATATTACACTTTAAGGGAATCCCAGAATTATTGAATGATTGAACATATAATTTTATGTTAAATATGTAAGCTAGAATTCAAGAAGTACAAGGAAAAATATTGCTCACCAGGGATGAGAATTTAGATGATCCTCATTAACGGTTCTAAGAGGATTGCTGGTCTAGAGAAAGGGTAACTCCTGTAAAGTGAATATGTGCCTGTGTCTTCATTTAGAGAGATGAGCACAGTACTGGTTGTTTCTGTTGTTGATAATAAGCAAAATGATCAGAATGTTTTGCACCTTTGTTTTCTAAGGGAAGTCGGTCCTGGGCAGGAGGGCAGTGGTCTCGCACATCCTCCAAAGTCAACCTGCCTGGGTTGACTCCACAGTAACCTTGGGAAGGTTATGGAACCTGGCTGGGCTCCATCCCTCAGCTGTAACATTTATAATAAGATTAAATAATGGTAATGCATCTAAAATGCTGAATAAACTATCTGGAACATTGTGAGTACTCCATAAATGTTAGCTGTTATTAACTACTCTGTCTGTCACTTCCTTTTACATCCATCCAATCACAGTTTAGATATGACTGGCTCTTTCTGACAAACCAGAAGGCAAGCACAAAGGATAGTGGTGGAAATCATACCCTTTCCCATATACTTGACATGTGATGTAATTATCCTTTAAATTAAGTATTTCTTTGTGCTATTACTTAATAGTCATTAGCTATTGTATGTGAAAGGTCTCTGTAAATTGCAGTAATAATAAATGACAATGACAACAACAGCAACAATAACAATATTGGCAACAGTTAAGATTTAGTGACTACTGTGTGCCAGGGATTGCAGCTTGCGAGGTAGGCGCTATGCTTTTTCTCCTTTTTGAAGTGAGGAGATAGAGGCACAGAGAGGTTCAGTAGCTTGCCTGGGTCACACAGTTAAGCAGCGGCAGTAATATTTGAACACAAAGGCTTACACTGCAAGTTATCTCTCACTGTAGATTTCCATGAAATGTTGTTATTCGCCTTATTATGTTACTATTATTAGTAATAATGCTACCAACTAAAACCCTAAGTTCCTAACCTCTTCCAGCTTTGATATATTTTTATTGAAGTGCAAACCATGAGGACTAAAGTGGTAACTGTAGTTAGTAGGTGATTTGGTTGGAGTTGTTTTGGATAAGATTGTTTATCAGTGACTTTAAAACCAACATGTTATGAGGGGTGGTGGCCTTTGTCATTTTGCAAAAGCCAAAGCCATACATTTCACACCCATGTAGGTAAAATTAAACAGATAGACATACTTTCCGTTTATTACAGATTTTTGTTGCATGGTACAATGTACTACTTAAATTTAGGACATGATTATTCTGGCTTAATTTATATCTTTGTACACATTCACATTTTGCTTCCAAATAGAATTCTGTACTTGCTAAGACACTTATTTAATTTTTAGATTTTTTTCCTTTTTCTCTTCTTTACTTTCTTTCTTTTTTTCCTTCCTTCCTCCTTCTTCTTCTTCTTTATTTTTTATTTTTTTTTTTAGACAAGGTCTCACTCTGTTGCCCAGGCTGGAGTTCCGTCGTGTGACCGCAGCTCACTGCAGTCTCAATCTCCTGGGCTCAAGTGATTCTCCAGCCTTAGCCTTCCAAGTAGCTAGGGCTACAGGTGTGTGCTACCATGCCTGGCTAATTTTCATTTTCTTTTCTGTAGAGATGGAGTCTCACTATGTTGCTCAGGCTGGTCTCGAACTCTTGGCTTCAAGTGATTCTCCTGCCTCGTTCTCCCAGAATGCTGGGATTACAGGTGTGAGCCACCGGGCTGGCCCTGCTTCGTTTCTGTAGATGAGAGGGATGGTTTCATGGACTTCTCTTCCTCGTACGGCCTAATTATTACTCTATGGACTTCTTCCAGCTTTCATATATCCTTAATAACCAAGATGTAATAATCAGAACTGTGCAGAGCGGTACAGATGTGGATGGTCTAGATCATGTCTGGAGCAGGATGATGTTATGCTTAGCTTCTAGCACCCTTTACGATGCTATGAAGAGTTTCTTAGACTTGGGAGATGCAGAAAGCTGTTAGATCAGCTTGATGATCTGTAGACCATCAGAGCCATTTCATTCCTAATTTCTGACCTGTAGCTGATAGCTTAGGACCCACCATCTTTAAATAATAGTTTGAATTATTTTAACCACACTAGGACTAGATCTAATCTGTAGTTTTCTGCCCTCTTGCCTGGCCCTTTGAGAACTTCTGAAGTTCGTCTCAGTTTGCCATTTCCCTTACTGAGACAGCTTGGAGTCAGCAGACCTGTAGACACTGCTGTATCATCCCCTTGTCAGACAATTTATAGAAATGTTAAGCAAGATTGGCCTAGAGATCAGCCCTAGGAAGCCTGCCTGCTTAGAATTCTCCATAGAGAGAAATGTCAGTTTTTCAGGTCAAGTGGCTTCACTTTGGGAATCAGTATAAGGCATTTTTCTTTCTTTCTGTTTCTCCCCCCACCTAGTTTCTGCTTTGCACTTGCTCTATCCATGTTATGGGGTTTCTCTCTGCACAACTCACTTCCCAATTTTGAAGAACAGCTGGTCTTCTGAGGCAGCCTCTTTTATTTTTCTGTTAATCACATAATACTAGTATTTTCTCAGATATATTTTCGCAGATATACTCTCTCTCATATTTAGTCCTGTTAGTCTAATCTAACAATATCTAATCAATCCCTTGAATAAGTTAAACCTATCCTCTCTATTGAGTATTCAGAATCATGGATCTAGTAGCCTTCTGGTGGGGAGTCATAAAAAAGATTGGGCAAAAGGGAATCTTTTGAATGTTTCTTGTAGATTAGGCAGAAAGAGACTTCTGCCGCAACAGGTGGACCGCATCTGCGTGCAGCCTCTCACTCAGTGTTTAGTTCAAGGCTGTTTAGGGTGTTCATCTGCATGGCAGCAGGAAGAATATTTTCCAGGCAAATGAACGTTGTTGTGGGTAAATCCTTTCAATGCCAAAAACATTAAATTCTGTGGTTACTCCTCCAGAGAAAGCTTAGATGGTATCAGAAAACCTGGGAGAGTGACCTTAGCTATGTCCAGCCCAGTTAAATAATGATGGAGCCATAGTTCTTCCTTCCAGGGTTTATTGAATTTAACTTGTGTGATTTCACTTGTGAAAAGGCTTTCCAGATACTTTCAGTTAAGAATTCTTGTGAAAGGAAAGATCCTCAAACATCTCCATGTCTGTCATCTGATTTCAGCCTTTAGCTAATGTCATACTCATTCAAAGAAACTTGGCCAGGAGGAGGAAGCGACCCTGCACCAAATTCATCCTAATTGTAATGGAGACATGTGGGATTTGTGGGTGAGGGCAAAAGAGAAGGTCAATGTTTGGGACATCTTAATGATCATGAAGTCATCAATTTTGCCCTTTTTGTCTTTTGGTGTTGGGTTGTGTATTGGGTAGGAGTGCAGATGACTGGAAAAACAGGAAAACTCTAACACAATGGCTTAACAAGTAGGTTTTTGTTTCCCCAGCCTCCACATACAGAGCCTGGAGGTAGGTAGTTCAGTCTGGGTACTATGGGTGTTATCAGTCTCCCAGGCTCCTTTCCTTCTATTCTGTCGTCATTAGTATGGTGGCTTTTTCCTTGGTAATGACATCATTGCTGCTGCCTTCCCTGTGATTGAGAAGGAAAAATGTGGAAGACAGAATGTCAAAGGGTTGTGCAGCATCTCTCCCTTTATACCAGAAACGCTAGAAGCACTTCTGGGAAGATTTCCACTAAAGTCACAGAGCGTGCGGCGTCCCCAGGCCAAACACTGAATGGCATGACCATGCCTGGTTTAGATCAGTTTGTCCTCTGGGGCTGGGCAGGAGCCTGGCTGCTCTCATTAATCCATCTGGGCTCTTTTAATAGGAGATAATGGGAGTGGCCAGTCTATCCAATAGATGGCGTCAACCTGAGATTGTAAGATGTAGACATGGCTGTAATAAAATATAGCAATCTATTCAGTGATTTTTATTTTACCTAAGATTTGTTTCATTGACCAATATAGTTCCCTTTCAACGATCATTTCCTATTATCTTGGTGTAGGAAGGCTACTAATATGTATCTAATATTTATATAAATATTGCTTATGTATTTAAAAATCTAAGATTCTTTGCTTATTTTCATTCATATTGCACAATTCACTTGAAATCACGCATGATTGTGACTTCTAACAAATTGTACAATTTCTCTTGAATTGTACAAATTGTAAAGGATCTTAAATTTTAAATACACCTTCAATTAAAATATACAAATATATGTATCTTTTTAATAAAGACCCAAGAAAAAAAATAGAGTCTACAATTAAGACTGAGCTATTTGTCTGCCTAACAGAAGAAGTAAATACCTCACCCTTATCCAGTCCTCCTGTCCTGAACATTCTGCATGTGTCAGACTTTATCAGGAGGCTGTAGGCACAAGCACATACCACTGCAGTGAAGAATGTGAATGTGATGGGGAATAGATGGTGGCAAAAGATAAAAATAATGAGTCAAACTTAAGCCTAATGATAGGCTATTTTCTCTCACACTTAATTACATAACGGAGATACTTTTTTCTCCATATGATCAAAATAGCCTACTATTTATCATACTGCCATTAACAGTTTAATTACTAGTGGCTGAGGAGGGTGATTTGCAGGAACCTAAAATTATGGCTAATCTCTGAGAAGAAAAAAAGTAATTTAGTGCTCAGATAAGATAAATATGTTCTCATGTTGATTTCATGAATAAAGCAAATGTTTAATGTGGCAGGCATCTGATATCCAAGAGTCACAGCAGTGAAATATGGCGTTTTGAAATAACTTCACTTAATCTGTATCTAGTTCTACCGCAGGTTAAGTAATGCCCCTCAAATCAGGTTTGCATATGGGAAAATCTCCATGTACTCTTAGTATATAACATCAATATTATTCACGTCCTCTAAGAACCAGGTAGTATATGCAATTCAACTCCGCTTTTGGGTTATAATTAGGGAGAACATATAATTTATCATCTGAAACAGGAACACTTTTTCAGTCTAAGTATTTACGGTCTTGGGAGGATAAACACGAGTATATTACAGAGTGATACAACTTCTAGCAAATTACCTCCATCTTCTCAATGAGTCATAGTTTTGCCTTCCCAGTTTCCAGATTGTGCAGCAATTAGTGTGACAGTGTGATTATATTTTAGGTCCTTCTCCACATTTCCTGACTTCTTTTGGGCTCAAATATCCACCCAGGTCTTCCCCCAGCATAACAATTCTGGCCTCTCCCCGAAGGGAAAGAGAGTGAGTCATTTGACTTGTGAGTTGCAGAGAAGAGATGAGCAGGCTTAGCTAAGCCTCACTGGGCTTTCTTTTGCTGATCTCCAGCAAGAAGGTCTTCTGGAATGATCTCCACTACATAGCAAGCTTTCTGGGCAGGTTCAGTTCTTCTCTGCACTGGGGAGGAGGATTGGGAAGCCTATGGGTGCTCATAAATTGGGAGGAATTAGTAACAGGAAGCCCATGGTGGCCACAATTTAAGCCTCTTCTTGTAATCAAGTATGTCTAGGTAATAACGCTAATAGTGATCCCCATTTAATTTCTGCCTCTACTTCTTAATTGGTCACATCTGTCATGCTGACTACTTATTTTCTACCTTGAGATAGGCAGCTGTGTTTCTGTTTGGCCAAAGGCTTACATGTCAAGGCTAAAAAGCAACAAAACACCAGGACACTTGTAGGAGTGAGATGGCACATGCTTGCTAATTGCACTGGGCAGGCTGGGTAAACAGGACCCATCACCCGTAGCCAGCACGCCTGGTGTTGATGCTTAACTGGACCCTCGCTTATCTAAAGAATGGTCTTTCCTCACTATGCCTCATCATCTTTGCAATCCTGTGCTGGATATCCGTTTATTTAACTTGGCTTGTTTTGAGGCCCCTTTCACATTTGAGTATTTACTTCAGTAAATGGACTTTATCAACCTAATTCTCATTCAAAAAAGGCCATTAGAATTGTTTTTCTTTTTCTCTTCTTATGTAAATCATTCTCTTTTTTAGATCCATTATAAAGAAGAGTTTAAAAAGTCCAAGGATAAGTGTACATTTGTGACTGACACTCCGATGCTAAACCATGTAAAAAATATTGGTGCTTTTATTTCTGAGGTAAGGTATCAAAAGCTTGCAAACTGGCTTGCATTTATCTTTTTCTTATTATATAGATGAAAGTCTGTGCATTAAAGAGATGAAGAATAATATTTTCAAAAGCACTACTGAATGTTAGTAATAGCTACATAATTATCTAATGTGATGGACTGTCGTTAAACTCATATAGATTGACATATTTTACTATGTATGCTTCATATATTCTATTATATATGTCTATATTTTGACTCTAAATCTTTCTTATTTATATACGATTCCTCTTGAAAAGGCATCTTTTTATCAAATAAGTAAAGCACTGGCACAATAGTTCACTTTAGAAGTTCCATTATTTTGTTTCCTAATAGATATATTAGAGATAAATGATTGAATATCATTTTGGAAATAAATAAGATTTACCAGTTTTCTAAAATGTGATATCTTTGATAAATAATTTTAAATGAATTTAAACTATTTTGGAGTAGGATAAAATTCAGTTCAACAGTGATACCTGTTATAAAATCACAGACTGAGGAATACGCTATATTCATTTTCCAGCTGAAAAATTATGTAGTTTCTTTCTGAGAGCATTTAGAACTACAGTTTATGTTGCATTGTAAAGCATAATGTTAACGATGATGATTTCTGTGATGAGGCATTACTGGAGTCTGTGAATAGATCACTTAGATATGTTTGAAAAGAAAATGAATGAAATAATGTTGTAAATGACTGACCTCTAGTGTTTCATAAATTATGTTGGAAAAAGATCAACTGGATGTTCTTGGGATTATTTCTGCTAATGCGAAACAATTTTGAATGAAATCAGTACATTTTCTTTCATTAAGTACCAAAATCCAAAGAGTGTGGTAGCAGAAGGCTTGCACAGGATCTGTGTTCAATAAATCAATACTGAAATCTAGCTCTGAGCAGGAAGAACATCAGGAACTCATCTGCAGATAATGGAAGAACACAGTTTGTTTGTCTTAGCTATGTTCCATTCTCCCGTGCACATGAATACTCGATGTTCTCAATTATTGATTATGTTTCCTGAAGGAGTTAATTGCAGAGCAAAATATTGGAAGTGAGCAATCTATTGTGTTCCCTTGAACCTTAGTTTTCCCAAGAGGAAAGAGTGTTTGTCTTTAGAGTAGTGATTGAGATGGCTTAAAGACAGTGCAGGCTAGAGGTGGGTAGGCACATAAACAACAAAAAAAGCACTCACTCACCCCTCCCCCTGGAGCAGGAGGAGGCTGAGAAGACCTGAATAAAAGAACACTGTCCTTTGTCATGTTCTAGATAGTAGATTCTAACGACTTGTATTTTCTGGAACAACTCGAATTGTTTGCTCACTCATCCAGCATGAAACTGTCAATATACACAAATAGATTTACTTTTAGAATGTGCTTGCATTTAAATGGAAAGCCGTTATATCCTGCATGTCTCATAGAAAGTGTTCTCTATGATAAATTGGATTTATTTCTATCTCTTCAGAATACTGGAGTTTGTCAGCTCCAGTATCTAAAATTAAAATGGTCTGCAGATTTTAAAATCAATTCTGTTTTGGAAGAAAGTTTCTTCTTTTCTTCTTATAATCACAGTTAAAAAAAAATGGAAGTTTATGTATTTATTTATTTTCCTGTTTTTTTCTCCCCCAGGCAAAATACAAAGGCACCATTAAAGCGGACCTTTCTAATTCTCTTTACAAGCGGATGCCAGCCACAATTGACAGTGTTTTTGCAAGAGAAGTTACACAGCTCCAGAGTGAGGTGGGGTTTTTCTAAAGTGTTTCATAATTTTGTAGATAAACCATATAACTGGAAAAAAGTTACTCAGCATTTTAATAAAATGTTTTCATCGTGGGTGTTAAATACCAAATGAAAGTTGAAAGCAACTGATTAATGTGCTGTCAGTAGTTGCTGTTGAAATTGCAGAAAATGAAAAGGACACGCAGGTTTATGTCAGTCACATGGTACTGTTTTCTGAGTCCCATTCAGCGCAATTTATAGAGCAAATCTTAATCTCATTTAGACAGCTTACATGGATGAAATTCTCATAGTAAATATTAAACTATTCTCTGATTTGATATATGATCCCTAAGTAGAGAATATTTGAATAGCTTGTTAAAAGCCACATAAAGAGATAATGGGGCTGGACACTCCGGCTCAGGCCTGTAATTCCAGTACTTCAGGAGGCCAAGGTGGGCAGATTGCTTGAGCTCAGGAGTTCAAGACAAGCCTGGGCAACACGGCAAAAGCTGGTCTCTACCAAAAATACAAAAATTAGCCATATGTTGGCATGCATCTGTGATGCCAGCTACTCAGGAGGCTGAGGTGGGAGGATTGCTTGAGCCTGGGAAGTTGAGGCTGCAGTGAAGCAAGATCATGCCACTGCACTTCAACTAGAGCAACAGAGTGAGCCTCTGTCTCAAAAAAAAAAAAAAAAAAAAAAAAGATAATGGTTAAATTCAGGATCCACAGATCTGCTTCATCAATTAGACAAGTGATTCCTGAATTTCCTTTTCTGTGGATTGTGTTTTTCCTTTAGGATATCTCAGGCTACCAAAAACAGCCCCCATCAGGTGGAAGTTACTATTTGATGATTGCCAGTTGCAGAGGAACTTAAGAATTGTCATCATGTAAACTCATTTTGAATCCAGAAGGGTTTAGGAGTAATTTTCTCTTTGTAGCATATCAACACATAAGGCATTCTTAATCTATTGCATTTCCTAGAACAGAATTTCTAAATGGAATGTTTCACCTCTTTCTTGTTCATCTTAATATTGTGTTTTCTTCACAGAACAATCAAATTTGGGGAGGTTATTTTGTTAATCTATTCTTTAGCTCTCTCAGCTACATGAGAGCAGGGACCTCATCTGTCTTGTTCCTTGCTCTGGTCTTGTGCTCGGAAGAGTCCTGGCACATAGAGAGTGCTCAGTAAAAACTTGTAAAATGGATTTTGTGGAATTTTAAAATTTTCTTTCTAAGGATGTGCTTCCTTTTACATAGTTTGTATTCTTCATTTCACATTTTAGGTTAATAATAGTAAACACACAGAAGTTGTTCTATGCATTTCATGTGTATTTATGCCAGTCAGTCCTCACAACAACCCAATGAGCTGTCCCCAGATTAGAGTTGTGGAGACTGAAGCACAGAGAGGTTAAGTCAGTTGGCCAAGGTGGCACAGCCAGTAAATGGCAGCGCCAGCACATGAATATGGGCAGTCTGGCCCCAGAGTCTAGGTTTTTAACCACACACTATGCTATGTTTTTCCTACCATTTCCAACCCTCTTTTTCTTATTAAGCAAGCAAGTTTACTTCTTTCCCCAGAATTTCTTTTTTTAAGATGGAGTCTTGCTTGGTCACCCAGGCTGGAATGCAGTGGCTTGATCTCAGCTCACTGCAACCTCTGCCTCCCGGGTTCAAGTTATTCTCATGCCTCAGCCTCCTGAGTAGCTGGCATTACAGGCGCACACCACCACACCCAGCTAATTTTTGTATTTTTTTAGTAGAGAAGGGGTCTCGCCATGTTGGCCAGGCTGGTCTCGAACTCCTGACCTCAGTCGATCTGCCCACCTCAGACTCCCAAAGTGCAGGGATTACAGGTGTGAGCCACTGCACCCTACCTTTCCCCAGAATCTTTTTAAGTAGAGATACGTAGATAATCTTATTTAAAAAAATTTTTTTTTAAGTTCTGGGGTACATGTGCAGGATGCGCAGATTTGTTACATAGGTAAACGTGTGCCATGGTGATTTGCTGCACCTATTTAATATCAACCCATCCCCTAGGTATTAAGCCCAGCGTGCATTAGCTATTTTTAAGTAGTCTGAAAATACATTACTCTTGAAAAATGCTGAGCATAGTTATTCTTTGCAGAACACCTTTAAGTATTTCACTATTACACATTTAAATGTCCACTGTGTACCTGACTTGGCAGTAAACTAATCTCAGTTATGCAACATGCAGCTTAAAATATATGATGTCAAGGTTCTGCATGGGTGACTGTGACTAATGTCCTTTATTTTTCCTGCCAATATCTGGCCACCTAAGCACTTGCTGATAATGTGGGTTACTTTAAAAAGCAGATAATTACAACTCAACACTTGATATGTGACAAGCAACAATTAAGCAATAAAGAAAGAAAAGGAAAACAATCTATTATTGCTTTTATACTTCCTTGGGAAGGCAACTTTTCCGATGTTTGCATCCTCATTTCTTTGGAAGCACACAACAGCTCTCAACATAGAACTTAACATGAAAAATAATCCAGGTTGTATATTTTGGAATCTATCATTTGTTTTGTCAGAATAGGTTCCCACTGACATTGTTAACATGTTATCCTTTACTAAAATAGGCACCACTGGGAAAGGTGCGTATGCACTCACAATTAGCATTGATTTCCATTGTTGTAATTAGTCACTGAACTTATTAATAAAGAAAAACCTAGATTTTGAATAAGGTAGCTATTTCAAAGATTTATGTAACTCATAACATTTCTTTAGAGTTACGTACATCAATTTTATTATTGTTAAAATTGTGATTCTTAGAGTTTACCTAATCAGAGGGGCAAGAAAGTATAAGAACCATTTGACAGTATCTATGATAATTAAAGAACTAACATTTACTGTGTCCAAATAGTATCAGATTTGTGATATCCTAACTCGGAGTATTGGATGAATTCAGAAATTTAATGATATTCTGGGTTCTAATGAAAAGTCTCTGTAACTTCTGACAAATTATTACAACAAACTATTATCTTAAAGTCAATTTGCAAACACTCTCAGATGCTTAAATTCAAACTAGAATGATAAGGTAAAGTTTGCTAGATGAACACTTACAGAAAATGCCTGAAAGGAAGAAATGCCAGAAAAAGAGAGAGATGTAGAGTTTTTAGGAGGCCATTTTATTAGCTATCCCCTATTAACAATTTTATAAGCACAGATTACAAAGAAAGCTTCTGAAAATGAAATGGACCATGCCATGAGGTGGCGAGATCCTTCCCATTAGGGCTGTTTCAGGCAAAGGCTAAATAATGCCTTATCATAGAAGCAATTCAGGCTACTCAGGCATTGGAACTGCAGCTTAATGAGAGTCTATGTTCATCCACGGTGGTCACAGGATTCTGTTTCAGAAGTCCAGAGGTGTCTATGCTATGGGAATAACAGCACATTTACCTGTGTCATATAAAATATAATGTAAGTTATGTTATTATTCTGATCGTCTTTGTAGCATCCTATGCTATGTTGTTAGACACAATAAATAACCATCAAGTAGAATTAAGGAGCCAGATAAATCCTACTTTTCAGAGGCAAAGCCATTATTTTAATTTTCATACTTGACCTCCTTGTCCAGTAAACTTTAATTTAGAGATCTATGAATTTTCTGAAAGCGAGGACAGGGAGAAGCTTCAGGGCATCTGTGAAACCCCCAATTTCAGTGCCAAATTTGGCCAGATGCTGTGGCTCATGCCTGTAATCCCAGAACTTTGGAAGGCCAAGGTGGGCAGATCTCTTGAGCCCAGGAGTTCAAGACCAGCCTGGGCAACATAGTGAGACTCCATCTCTAAAATAAATGAATAAATAAGTAAATGCCAAAAAAAATCTATAAGTTAAACATAAATGTGCATTTTATCTGTATACATATGAAATATAAAATATGCTGTAAGATCAAAAATATAAAATAAATGTATTTATCACTTATATAAACAAAGTGTATATGACTATTCCAAGTGGACTCCTGTCTCCAGGTTCCCAGTAACATGACAATCTCAGTTCTCAAAGTATGAAGAAAACAGCTTTAATCTAGGGAAATGCCACACAATAAAGACAAATCCTAAGAAATCAAATTTATCAGCAAATTTATTAGCTTGACACAATTTTCCATTAGCTATTTTAAGGAAGAAAATGAATATGATAAATTAAAGTTCAGCTCCCTCCAATTTGATGTAATCTTAATTCTAAAGTGGTACTTAGTAGCGGCTATAAATGAAATGACGATTTTAATGCTGCAAGTAGAAAATTACATAGCCTTTTTAGAAACAGTGCTTTTTAAAATTGTGCTTGATGACTCATCATTTCTGTGATAACCCACAAAATGATCAGCTGCATTGGTTACATTTATAAAGTCACAAGTATATGATAGTAGGTCTAAAGTACAAAATAAACCAGGCAACCATGAAAAAGGAAATAGGCATATACTAGTTCTTTTCATTTAAGAAGAAGGAGCAAATCTCACAGAGGTTTTTGGCTTTATAGACTTGGGTACCCATGAAACTCCTCCTTTCCCTACCTCTGAGTTATAACACAGAATGTAATAGAACTGAGATAATGGACTTTCTCCACCTGAATGGAGGTTCTTAAAGGGTTTCCTGCTTAACATAATTAATTGGTGAAAATGTAAAGATACAGTCACCAGAGGGAGATATCTTGATGGAGTATGTTGGTGGACAGACTCTAACAAGATGAATTATCCCTGGAACATTGTGAGGTGCTGCTTCTGAGTCCTGGTAACCAACCAAATCCACAGGATTGGAGGTAGAAACATGGCTGGGCAGGACTGAATAAGACTTAAAGGCATCAGTTGACAGAAGTCTCAGCATAGCCATCAAAAGAAAAATGTTGTGATCTATGGATGTGTTAATAACGTTTAGCATGTGGGAGGTGATAACCTGGATTAAATCTAACAGTTCTAATTAAGATTGGTCCGACCATTGTGAGCACCTTAAGAAAGAGATTGATAAATTGGGATTTGGGCTGAAGAGAGCATGTAAGGTGTTCAGGAGCGCAGCACTTTAATCCATACTGTGAGTCTGGAGGAACAGAAGTCATTGACGGCTGTCTTCCCACATTGAAAGTTCTGTCTCATGAACTAGGCTCTTTTCATATGGCCACATAGATGCAGCTAGCGGGGAGATAGATTGGGGTTTCAGTAAAGAAAGAACTTTCAATCTGAGCTTTCAAAATTTAGAGGCTGTGGTGGCCCAGGTTGAGTTCTCTTTCAGTGGAAATTTTTGAAAAACTAGACGGCGGTCCAGAGAGGGAATTTAAACATTGATAGTTATACCAGATGACATTTTTTTTTTGGATGACAAGATTCGATGACTTTAGTTGTAAAAATCAGACTTAGCACATTAATCCTTTAGATAGGTATATTATCCAAGTTGAATAGGTGGTTAATACTGTTTATAAAAGCCAGTGAAGAGTTTAAGCTCACAAGAATGTTTAGTAAACTCATTTATTCATCTGTTCACTAAACATTTATTGCATTTCTACTCTGTCATTCACTATGTTAGGCACAGGATAAAAAGATGTGTGAGACAGACATGTGCCCAAGGAGCTCATATTGGTAAAAACTTTCTCCTTAAGTTTAATTTTATATATTCTTTTCATTGAAAACTAGATCTTGTTTTGTTCTTGGTAAAGCCTGTTCTAGTTTTTCTTTTTCTTTTACTTTCCCTTTCTCTTTTCCTTTTCCTCTCTCCTCTCTTCTTTCTTTTCTCTTTTCCTTGTTTCCTTTCTTTCCTTCTTTCCTTTCCTTCCTTTCCTCCTCTCTTTTCCTTTTCCTCTTCCTTTCTTCCTTTCTTCCTTCCTTCTTTCTTTCCTTCTTTTTTCCTTCTTTCTTTCTTTTGCAGGATCTTGCTCTGTCACCCAGGGTAGAATGCCGTGGCTCACTGCAGCCTCTACCTGCTGGGATCAGGCAGTCCTCCTGCCTCAGCCTCCCACGTAGCTGGGACAACAGCCATGTGCCACCACACCTGGTTAATTTTCGATATTTAGTAGAGATGGGGACCTCACTTTGTTGTGAGTGAGTCTCTCTCCTTGACTTCCCTAATTACAGGCATGAGCCACTGAGTCCAGCCTACTTTTTCTTTCTTAAGTTGCCATTTTTCTCATGTCAAGTAATTCCAACTCCATTTAACATCCTTTTAGTATTAAACGTTTAGTATATTTTAAAATTAATATTGCCTTTCTGTCCTTCATTTGTTATTGTCTTATTCTCATTCTTTTAGTTATTCATTCATTTATTTATTCATTCACTGAGCAAATGTTTTGTGCCAGGCACTATTCTGGGTTCTGAGGATTCAGTGAACATGACAGTTGTGTTTAGTAAGGGAAGATAGATAAGTAATTATACATAAACTAAACAAAGTAATTAAACATTATGAAGGAAATAAATAGGTTAATAATATTAATGGAGACCAAGGGGATAACTTGGTTGCTGTCTTTAGGTTCTTCTTTACTTTCCAACTTTGTGGTTGAGTTTGGTTACATCTACTTCTGAGATATCTTTCTCATATCCCCTCTCCATCCTAGTATGGAGGAAATTCAACATGGTGGTAATGGATGGCACTGGTCCATTTCCCTAATGGAGGCCGAGACTTGACATATCTGAGAATTTTGCCTGCATGCTATATTTTCTCCCAAAGGTTTGTGCACTTAATGAGGCTTATGTTATCTTATAGCTGTGCCTACATAAAATCAGACCCAATCATTTGAAAACAAACAATTTGCTTTCAAATATCCTATAATTCCCTTCTACTTAGTTGTTTTTCCAAGATTTAAATCTCTGACATCCATATCCCAGAAAGCTCTTGGATATGGATGATTTCCCAAAACTACACCTAAGGTTTAAGCTAGATGAATAAAAAGGAAATTTCATCTTTGGTCAAGGACATTTTGAAGTAAACAACAAAGAGGTAGAATTAGGAATCTAAACAGAAGCACAAAGATGAATGCATTGTGGATATTGTCTTGTTACAGAGATTTAGGTAAATTAACTATCAGTGGTGGTATTCAAATATATAAAGTCCTGGCAAAACACTGAAATTAGCAGGCAATAATTTATATGCCTCTAAATGGGACTAACAATTATTTGTGTTTTTCAGGTGGCCTACAAGCAGAAACATGATGCCGCCAAAGGATTCTCAGATTATGCCCACATGAAGGAGCCCCCTGAGGTTAAACATGCCATGGAGGTCAATAAACACCAGAGTAATGTAAGGAAGCTCATTTCTCATGATTTTCTAGCAAACTGTAGTTAAGTCATATCAGGGCTTATGATTATTTTGCTGAAATTTAAACATTACAACAGCCCTATTCAAAAAAGACTGTAATATTTCTTATCAGTCAGAGGTACATCTGAATTATTCTATCCACAGTCATTAACACCTTGCTGAATGCCTTTATGTTGTCAGGCACTTTCAGGCATTGGAATTTTGCTTTGCACAAGACGAATGTAGATCCTTCAGACCTATTGGGTTATCAAGCATTTCCAGAGCTTCCTTGACTTGATGCTGAAGCTCATGGCTTCTAAGTCTAGAATCACAGAAGAATTGGAAGAAAGGGCATCAGGAATCAATGGCCCACAGAAGGATCATTCATGAACACCAGCTATATTGTACCCACTACTGTTTTCTTTTCCTTTCTCTTTTCTTTTTGACATAGAGCCTTGCTCTGTCACCCAGGCTGGAGTGCAGTGGCTCAGTCTCGGCTCACTGCAACCTCTGCCTCCCGGGTTCAAGCAGTTCTCTGCCTCAGCCTCCCGAGTAGCTGGGATTACAGGTGCCCGCCACCATACCGGGCTAATTTTTATATTTTTAATAGAGACGGGGTTTCACCATCTAGGCCAGGCTGGTCTTGAACTCCTGACTTCGTGATCCACCTGCCTCAGCCTCCCAAAGTGCTGGGATTACAGGCATGAGCCACCATGCCTGGCCTATTGTTTCTTTTAGGATGTTTGTAAGAACAAATGGTCCAACCTAAGACCCATGGGGAATATGACAGCAATAGATGCCTAATGGCTGACTTTAAAGCCAAGACAGAGGAAGTCAGTCAGTAGAAAATCAGTTTCTTCTTTGGTAAAGGTTAGCAGTTGCATCAAGGTTTGCATGCAGTTGCTCAATTACCACCACCATCCTGGTGGCCTAGAAGAGTAATTTCTTCCTGGAATTGTAGGGGAAGCTTTTTTTTTAATCTCCTCATCCTGACTTCTCTCCAAGAGGAATGTGTGAACTGTTGGTCAGGTTCTTTATGCGTTAAAATCAGTTAAGATAAAATGCCTGTCTTTTTTGGGTCAAGAAACTCCCTTTCTTGGAAAAGTACCTGAAGTACAGTTGTCATCTCACATCGAGTCTGTTCTGCCACTTAGTCCCTTAATGGAATGGTGCTTGGCTGACCATGTGCCCCCATAGTCCCACTGTTCAGTGTTTTCCACAGAATGGCAACTGTTATTTGATATTAAATTGCAGTAAGCAAATGTTTAAGTAAAAAAGTGGAATGAGGTTTTACGTTTTATCCCAAATATACAAACATATGCCAATAGCAGAGCACTTTTCTAACATTGTTTAAGATTGCTAGGAGATGAAGAAGCTACATGTCTGTAATTATTTTAAGGGTTATTTTTAAGGGGGTGCTTTATAAGAACTGTTTGCTTAAGGATGACTGTAATAATCATAATAACTACCACTTACTGAGCATAGCCGTGCACCAGGAACTATGCCAGGACTTTGATCATTTCCGATTCTCATGAAAACCCTGTACTGATTCTTATTTTGTAGATGAGGAAAATGAGACTAAGAAATCAAACTCCTGAGTCTGCTCTGTCTGTTCCACTTTGCTGTCTCCACCTTAAAGGTCACTGGCAATTAGTCAAGGTTTTAAATGCAGTTTTTAAAAACGGGGAGCAAAATAGGTTATCTTCAGATTTCAAATGCACTGCAGGAAAGAATGACAGAGAAACCCCGAGTTTCCAGTATTTTGGCACTGAAGAGACGAAATTCACACAAAAGGCCACGGGATAGAAGGTGGTCTGGTGATCTGGGTTGAGGTCTGGTGTTACACGGATCCCCAGGAGGCTCTTTCCAACTCTATAATTCAATGAAATTCAAATACGGAAGTTCCTTATCATAGAACTGGGCTTATTATTTTAACTCTGCCTTTTCTTCTAAAAGGTCTTTGATTGAGGGATTGAGGGAATAGAGTATAAAGCCCTTTTCTCCTTCATTCAATACTGTGTACTTATGGGAGAAGGCTGTGTTTGCTTATACTCCTCTGCCGACTTGACTCAACCTTTGCATGCAAAGTTTGTACATATAATAGGATTTAGAAAGTGTTTAAGACTATTTACTCAGATTTAAAGTGAGAATGATATTTGTATTCTACCTGTGAAGTAGTTGATATTCCTCTGGAGTCAAGCCACTTAGAATAATACATTTGTTGTCCCTACAATATGAAATTTAAACATAAGTCTTGAAAGTGCATCTCTTGGATCAGTGGGTGGATCTACGGAATCTCTATAAAAGACAATCTCCCATAAACCTGTCTCCTGTAAAAGTTCAGCCCAATGAAACTCATAGCAGAGAATTTACTAGTAGAATTACTCTTTCATAATGCAGACTGTCACTTTGCACTATGGCTATAAATGACTTCATTTAATTTAAAATAAAAGTGTGTCATATGTGTATCTGATTCACCTGAAAACAATGGAAGTCAACATCTTTGCCTAACTTTTTTATGTTTCCACCAAAATCAAGTCAGATTTCTAATATCTTTTAGTGAACCAAGATGTCTCTCTCTTGTGCCTTTGGTAATGTGAGTAAGCAGAAAAGAATGAGGGAGAGGGCTCATGTGACTGCATGGATGAATTTCCACCTCTGAGTATTGGAGTTCCCGGGGAAGAGTTTTCTGGAGGCAGTGGTCTTTTGCGCCACCCCAAAATTAAATGATCTCCAAACAGTAAAAATAATTATTTCTTAGAATATCCTCTACTGTAGTGAAGTGGCGTCATTGTCTGGGGTAATACCTGAGGTTCATCGTCTCATGTCAAGAAAATTAAGGACAGGGACACACACAAGGAGTGAGTTTAGGAGTGGAGGTTTACTAGGCAAAAGAAAGAGAAAGGAGAACAGCTCTCTTTCTTGTGAGAGAGAGGTGCACCCAAATGGGACTTGTGCCTTGTGGTAGAGTGCACCAGATTTTATAGATAGGCTTGAGGAGCCGGTTTCTGATTTACATAGGGCCCACAGATTGGTTGGACCAGTGTGACGTTTACATAGACTGCGAGGAAGCTGGTTGCCCCGCCCTAATCATATTATGCAAATGGAGTCTTTGCCTGGCGGTTTCCATGTTGTCTGCTCCCTACTGCACACAATGTTGGAAAGGAAAAGGGAAGATGGAGCTGCCATTTTGAACATGCCTACTACCAGGTAGCGTTTTCCTATTGTCACAACTGCTAACATTCACACTTGCAAGCTTCCAGCTCACTTGCGTATGTCTGCAGCTCGATTTTACAGGCTGCTCTTTGTTAGAAAAGAAAAAGACTTTGGGGCTGCTTTTCATTAAAAGGAAAGCCTTATCAAGGACTTCCTTACCCTTACTATCTGCCTAAATAATTTGCTCTTAACTCCTGTATCAGTAGCATATACTAAAAAAGGAATTTGGAGTCAGACATTGGTTAAAATGCTTCTTGGGCACACGTTGTGTGGATGACCCTGGATGAGTTACTTAATGTCTCTAAATCTCAATTTTCTCATCTGTAAAATGGGGACAACGATATTTACCTCTGAAGATTCTCACAAGTGTTAAATGAAACATGTGTAAGGAGCTTCACAGCAGAGCCTCCATCTTAAAATTCGCTGGCATACATTATTGGTTCTATTTGGTCCTCCTTCTATTTTTAAAGGATGATTTGGGAGTTTAGAGTGATGTCATAGTTAATTTGAAACAATTAAAGGAAGTTCAATTTATAAAAGGCCAAATCAATATGAAATTTATGTTAAGAAATGTTTAGGTCGGAAGGGCATATCCAAAAGTTTCCTGAACCTATCTTATTAATACTATAATCAGAAGATGATTAAAAACAGCCAATCGAAATCTTTTTGTACCCTAAGGGACATACCCCTGCCAGTTTTTTCTAATGTAATTAGAGAAATTGGAGATATTCTATCCAGTGACTTTCCCCTAAAGATGGGCTTATAATGAAAGCCCTAGTTACATTATTAGTTCTCATCAGTCTTATCAGAGACATGAAGTCCAATAGTTCTGAAATAAGTCAAACAAATTTTAAACTCTATTTTAAGTTTTGTAAGTAATGTGGTCTATACAGACTTGTGATGAAATTGGAGTGGTAAACTTTTCCAAAACACCATATTGGTAATCGATTCAATGTGTATTAGAAAGAAGTATTCAGCGTGGGAAATGAAAGACTTAATGTTCTTTTCAAGAATGATACATGTACTTTCTTAAAATTAATAAAAACTTATCGGTAAACAATTTCTATTCCATCAGAAAGTGAGAAAGCTTAAAGATAAATCAGTAAAATGATACTAGAAAAACAATTGTGGCTCTCTGTAGTTCCCCAATGAGACTTACAATAATGGTGCTTTAGGATTTAGCATTAAAATTAGATATATTAGTGTTTTATTCATCTCTAAGACAGAATAGTTAGTAATACTTATTCTGCCTTCTATGCCACAATATGGTGGTGATAAAATTAAATCATGAATAAGAAAATAAGACAACTTTTATCAACTATAGATTTATAAACAGTGACAGCAATCCTAAATGATAAGCCATTCTGGCCATAACTCTGTATTTTACTCCTCCTTTTGGAAGATTGAAAACTTTTTATCTCTTCTGAATAGTATCAGAACCTACTTTTACTTATATTTAAAAGGCTTATATTCTCTTACAGAAAAATAATATTTACAATTTAATAATTTAGTAGGTTTCTACGCACAGCATGCCTAGACAAAGATAAGCATCATTTAAGATGGAATTAGCAGTCCACATGCCTATTTGATGATACCTGGAGGGCTTCTCTAATGTGAGAGTTTTGCTAAAGACGAAGGTTTTCCTGAGATGGGTTGAACCATTGCTTAAAGATTACCACTATATACCAGTTACATGATTTGCCTCTGTTCCACAAACTTAAAAGGTTATATATCCTGTCTAGTTTCTTCTCACCAAGAATCAGTTTAACCTTCAAAGGGTTCTGGGTCAGCTGGATTTGTTTTCTTTAAGGTCTGTCTGCTCATGCAGACCTTAGACCCCACGGCTGGCTGGCTGGCTGGCTGGCTGGCTATCGCTCCTGCAAGGTTGCCATTCCTGAGCTGTCTCAATCTTCTCATCTCCAAGTGAAAGTCATCTCCTTGACTTTCACTTCAGGGAGAGTCTGTGGAGGTTTTGCTTTTCTCTGGTTTATTAACTCACCTACCAGAGAGTCTCAAATCACTGTTGCCTGAGTATAAAAAGCTTGCTGGAAGGCCACTGTGAATCCTCCAACTGCACGTGTGTCTGCCTATACCTGCAGAATAAAGGCGTCTATTTCACGTCCGCTTTCACAATCTCATATGCATTTCTCTTACTGGCCATGTCTAACCCAGAACTATTTAAGGAAAGGTATTCTGGAGGATGTAGTTCCAGCCTTAGAAGGGAGTGTTGATGTAGCCCAGTTGAGTCAAGACACATCAGGGATGAAGTGAGGATTTAATGAATTGATGCAGAAAAGGATAGCCGGGCACCTTGGAGGTTCTGCATGAGCTTAGGGAACATGCAAAAGACATGGCTCTTATGAAACAGAAGTGGAAGGATTATAAGGAGAGAACAAGCTGAGATTAAAAGACAATAAAATAAGATAAAAATATGAGCTCAGGGTGAAAGTGAATATGGTGAGATAAAGAAATTCAGAGACAGATTTTGATGGAATTCAAATATTCGTTGGAAGCAACAAAAAACAGATTTGACACTGTAGAAAAATGTGAGGCTGGGTGTGGTGGCTCACGCCTGTAATCCTAGCACGTTGGGAGGCCAAGGTATGAAGATCACTTGAGGTCAGGAGTTTGAGACCAACCTGGCCAACATGATAAACCTCGTCTCTACTAAAAATACAAAAACTATCTGGGTGTAGTGGTGCTCACCTGTAATCCCAGCTACTCAGGAGGCTGAGGCAGGAGTATTGCTTGAACCCAGGAGGTGGAGGTTGCAGTGAGCTGAGATCATGCCACTGTACTTCAGCCTGGGTGACATAGCAAGACTTCATCTCCAAAAAAGAAAAAAAAAAAAAAAAAAAGTGAAATGGAGGCCGTGTTAGAACTCTCTAGATTTTGTGATGCAAATCTATCTCAAGTTAGTGCAAGTGAAAAATGAGATTCTGTTGTGTATGTAATTGGCAAATCCAAGCTATCGTCAGGCATAAGTGGGCTGGAGGCTTCACAGTGTTACCAGTACTCTTCCTCTCTCCCCATCTCTGGGCACTGGGCTGTGTATGACACTTTCAGACAGGTGCTTTCTCTGTGGATTCAAGGTGACAGCTGGTGATTCCAAACTTGAATCATCCTTAGAGCAGCTGATCTCAGAGAAAAGAAGAGCAGCTCTTTCTCCTCCAGCCTCAGATCATTCAAATGACTCTGGCCTTGGTTGGGTTATGTGTCTGTCCAATTTCATTAATCATGGTTTCCAAATGGATGGGGTATCTGACTGGACAGCCTAAGTCAACATGAAGGCAGGCTGAACTTCAGAGGCCCACCAATCACATGGAGTGATGGGGGAGCTGTTTCCAAATTAAAAAACCTAGGCTGACAAAAAAATTTAACACATGCCCACTACAAAGGGATTAGATAGGAGAATGACTTAGATAAATGAGAAAGAATAAAGAGATACATTCAGTGAGAAGAAGCCAAGAGGAAGAGATCAAGCACATAAGGTAATAATTCTAGGTGTTCCTATGGAAGAAACCAGAATCACTATTTTCAGATAAGACTCTATACTGTTATTCACTATTAAAAGGAAAAAGTGGATCATCTTGAGTACAAGATAAATGTATAAAAATGATAATATGGAAGATGGCCGAATAGGAACAGCTCCGGTCTACAGCTCCCAGCGCAAGTGACGCAGAAGACGGGTGATTTCTGCATTTCCATCTGAGGTACCGTGTTCATCTCACTAGGGAGTGCCAGACAGTGGGCGCAGGTCAGTGGGTGAGCGCACCGTGCGCCAGCAGAAGCAGGGGCGAGGCATTGCCTCACTCGGGAAGCGCAAGGGGTCAGGGAGTTCCCCTTCCAGGGGTGACAGACGGCACCTGGAAAATCGGGCCACTCCCACCCGAATACTGTGCTTTTCCGACGGGCTTAGGAACCGGTGCCCCAGGAGAGTATAGCCCGCACCTGGCTCAGAGGGTCCTACGCCCACGGAGTCTCGCTGATTGCTAGTACAGCAGTCTGAGATCAAACAGCAAGTCGGCAGCGAGGCTGGGGGAGGGGCGCCCGCCATTGCCCAGGCTCGCTTAGGTAAACAAAGCAGCCGGGAAGCTTGAACTGGGTGGAGCCCACCACAGCTCAAGGAGGCCTGCCTGCCTCTGTAGGCTCCACCTCTGGCGGTAGGGCACAGACAAACAAAAAGACAGCAGTAACCTCTGCAGACTTAAATGTCCCTGTCTGACAGCTGTGAGGAGAGCAGTGGTTCTCCCAGCACGCAGCTGGAGATCTGAGAACCGGCTGACTGCCTCCTCAAGTGGGTTCCTGACCCCTGACCCCCGAGCAGCCTAACTGGGAGGCACCCCCCAGCAGGGGCAGACTGACACCTCACACGGCCGGCCAGGTACTCCGACAGACCTGCAGCTGAGGGTTCTGTCTGTTAGAAGGAAAACTAACAGAAAGGACATCCACACCAAAAACCCATCTGTACATCACCATCATCAAAGACCAAAAGTAGATAAAACCACAAAGATGGGGAAAAAACAGAGCAGAAAAACTGGAAACTCTAAAAACCAGAGTACCTCTCCTCCTCCAAAGGAACGCAGTTCCTCACCAGCAACGGAACAAAGCTGGACGGAGAATGACTTTGACGAGCTGAGAGAAGAAGGCTTCAGACGATCAAATTACTCTGAGCTACGGGAGGATATTCAAACCAAAGGCAAAGAAGTTGAAAACTTTGAAAAAAATTTAGAAGAATGTATAACTAGAATAACCAATACAGAGAAGTGCTTAAAGGAGCTGATGGAGCTGAAAACCAAGGCTCGAGAACTACGTGAAGAATGCAGAAGCCTCAGGAGCCGATGCGATCAAATGGAAGAAAGGGTATCAGCCCTGGAAGATGAAATGAATGAAATGAAGCGAGAAGGGAAGTTTAGAGAAAAAAGAATAAAAAGAAACGAGCAAAGCCTCCAAGAAATGTGGGACTATGTGAAAAGACCAAATCTACGTCTGATTGGTGTACCTGAAAGCGACGGGGAGAATGGAAACAAGTTGGAAAACACTCTGCAGGATATTATCCAGGAGAACTTCCCCAATCTAGCAAGGCAGGCCAACATTCAGATTCAGGAAATACAGAGAACGCCACAAAGATACTCCTCGAGAAGGGCAACTCCAAGACACATAATTGTCAGATTCACCAAAGTTGAAATGAAGGAAAAAATGTTAAGGGCAGCCAGAGAGAAAGGTCGGGTTACCATCAAAGGGAAGCCCATCAGACTAACAGCGGATCTCTCGGCAGAAACCCTACAAGCCAGAAGAGAGTGGGGGCCAATATTCAACATTCTTAAAGAAAAGAATTTTCAACCCAGAATTTCATATCCTGCCAAACTAAGCTTCATAAGTGAAGGAGAAATAAAATACTTTACAGACAAGCAAATGCTGAGAGATTTTGTCACCACCAGGCCTGCCCTAAAAGAGCTCCTGAAGGAAGCGCTAAACATGGAAAGGCACAACCGGTACCAGCCACTGCAAAATCATACCGAAATGTAAAGACCATCGAGACTAGGAAGAGACTGCATCAACTAACGAGAAAAATATCCAGCTAACATCATAATGACAGGATCAGATTCACACATAACAATATTAATTTTAAATGTAAATGGACTAAATGCTCCAATTAAAAGACACAGAATGGCAAATTGGATAAAGACTCAAGACCCATCAGTGTGCTGTATTCAGGAAACCCATCTCACGTGCAGAGACACACATAGGCTCAAAATAAAAGGATGGAGGAAGATCTACCAAGCAAATGGAAAACAAAAAAAGGCAGGGGTTGCAATCCTAGTCTCTGATAAAACAGACTTTAAACCAACAAAGATCAAAAGAGACAAAGAAGGCCATTACATAATGGTAAAGGGATTAATTCAACAAGAAGAGCTAACTATCCTAAATATATATGCACCCAATACAGGAGCACCCAGATTCATAAAGCAAGTCCTGAGTGACCTACAAAGAGACTTAGACTCCCACACATTAATAATGGGAGACTTTAACACCCCACTGTCAACATTAGACAGATCAACGAGACAGAAAGTCAACAAGGATACCCAGGAATTGAACTCAGCTGTGCACCAAGCGGACCTAATAGACATCTACAGAACTCTCCACCCCAAATCAACAGAATATACATTTTTTTCAGCACCACACCACACCTATTCCAAAATTGACCATATACTTGGAAGTAAAGCTATCCTCAATAAATGTAAAAGAACAGAAATTGTAACAAACTGTCTCTCAGATCACAGTGCAATCAAGCTAGAACTCAGGATTAAGAATCTCACTCAAAACCGCTCAACTACGTGGAAACTGAACAACCTGCTCCTGAATGACTACTGGGTACATAACGAAATGAAGGCAGAAATAAAGATGTTCTTTGAAACCAACGAGAACCAAGACACAACATACCAGAATCTCTGGGATGCATTCAAAGCAGTGTGTAGAGGGAAATTTATAGCACTAAATGCCCACAAGAGAAAGCAGGAAAGATCCAAAATTGACACCCTAACATCACAATTAAAAGAACTAGAAAAGCAAGAGCAAACACATTCAAAAGCTAGCAGAAGGCAAGAAATAACTAAAATCAGAGCAGAACTGAAGGAAATAGAGACACAAAAAACCCTTCAAAAAATAAATGAATCCAGGAGCTGGTTTTTTGAAAGGATCAACAAAATTGATAGACCGCTAGCAAGATTAATAAAGAAAAAAAGAGAGAAGAATCAAATAGATGCAATAAAAAATGATAAAGGGGATATCACCACCGATCCCACAGAAATACAAACTACCATCAGAGAATATTACAAACACCTCTATGCAAATAAACTAGAAAATCTAGAAGAAATGGATAAATTCCTCAACACATACACCCTCCCAAGACTAAACCAGGAAGAAGTTGAATCTCTGAATAGACCAATAACAGGAGCTGAAATTGTGGCAATAATCAATAGCTTACCAACCAAAAAAAGTCCAGGACCAGATGGGTTCACAGCCGAATTCTACCAGAGGTACAAGGAGGAGCTGGTACCATTCCTTCTGAAACTATTCCAATCAATAGAAAAAGAGGGAATCCTCCCTAACTCATTTTATGAGGCCAGCATCATCCTGATACCAAAGCCTGGCAGAGACACAACAAAAAAAGAGAATTTTAGACCAATATCCTTGATGAACATTGATGCAAAAATCCTCAATAAGATACTGGCAAACAGAATCCAGCAGCATATCAAAAAGCTTATCCACCATGATCAAGTGGGCTTCATCCCTGGGATGCAAGGCTGGTTCAATATACGCAAATCAATAAATGTAATCCAGCATATAAACAGAACCAAAGACAAAAACCACATGATTATCTCAATAGATGCAGAAAAGGCCTTTGACAAAATTCAACAACCCTTCATGCTAAAAACTCTCAATAAATTAGGTATTGATGGGACGTATCTCAAAATAATAAGAGCTATTTATGACAAACCCACAGCCAATATCATACTGAATGGGCAAAAACTGGAAGCATTCCCTTTGAAAACTGGCACAAGACAGGGATGCCCTCTCTCGCCACTTCTATTCAACATAGTGTTGGAAGTTCTGGCCAGGGCAATTAGGCAGGAGAAGGAAATCGAGGGTATTCAATTAGGAAAAGAGGAAGTCAAATTGTCCTTGTTTGCAGATGACATGATAGTATATCTAGAAAACCCCATTGTCTCAGCCCAAAATCTCCTTAAGCTGATAAGCAACTTCAGCAAAGTCTCAGGATACAAAATCAATGTGCAAAAATCACAAGCATTCTTATACATCAATAACAGACAAACAGAGAGCCAAATCATGAGTGAACTCCCATTCACAATTGCTTCAAAGAGAATAAAATACCTAGGAATCCAACTTACAAGGGATGTGAAGGACCTCTTCAAGGAGAACTACAAACCACTGCTCAAGGAAATAAAAGAGGATACAAACAAATGGAAGAAGATTCCATGCTCATGGGTAGGAAGAATCAATATCATGAAAATGGCCATCCTTCCCAAGGTAATTTACAGATTCAATGCCATCCCCATCAAGCTACCAATGACTTTCTTCACAGAATTGGGAAAAACTACTTTAAAGTTCATATGGAACCAAAAAAGAGCCCGCATCGCCAAGTCAATCCTAAGCCAAAAGAACAAAGCTGGAGGCATCACACTACCTGACTTCAAACTATACTACAAGGCTACAGTAACCAAAACAGCATGGTACTGGTACCAAAACAGAGATATAGATCAATGGAACAGAACAGAGCCGTCAGAAATAATGCCACATATCTACAACTATCTGATCTTTGACAAACCTGAGAAAAACAAGAAATGGGGAAAGGATTCCCTATTTAATAAATGGTGCTGGGAAAACTGGCTAGCCATATGTAGAAAGCTGAAACTGGATCCCTTCCTTACACCTTATACAAAAATCAATTCAAGATGGATTAAAGACTTAAATGTTAGACCTAAAACCATAAAAACCCTAGAAGAAAACCTAGGCATTACCATTCAGGACATAGGCATGGGCAAGGACTTCATGTCTAAAACACCAAAAGCAATGGCAACAAAAGCCAAAATTGACAAATGGGATCTAATTCAACTAAAGAGCTTCTGCACAGCAAAGGAAACTACCATCAGAGTGAACAGGCAACCTACAAAATGGGAGAAAATTTTCGCAACCTACTCATCTGACAAAGGGCTAATATCCAGAATCTACAATGAACTCCAACAAATTTACAAGAAAAAAACAAACAACCCCATCAAAAAGTGGGCGAAGGACATGAACAGACACTTCTCAAAAGAAGACATTTATGCAGCCAAAAAACACATGAAAAAATGCTCACCATCACTGGCCATCAGAGAAATGCAAATCAAAACCACAATGAGATACCATCTCACACCAGTTAGAATGGCAATCATTCAAAAGTCAGGAAACAACAGGTGCTGGAGAGGATGTGGAGAAATAGGAACACTTTTACACTGTTGGTGGGACTGTAAACTAGTTCAACCCTTGTGGAAGTCAGTGTGGCGATTCCTCAGGGATCTAGAACTAGAAATTCCATTTGACCCAGCCATCCCATTACTGGGTATATACCCAAAGGACTATAAATCATGCTGCTATAAAGACACATGCACACGTATGTTTATTGCCGCATTATTCACAATAGCAAAGACTTGGAACCAACCCAAATGTCCAACAATGATAGACTGGATTAAGAAAATGTGGCACATCTACACCATGGAATACTATGCAGCCATAAAAAATGATGAGTTCACGTCCTTTGTAGGGACATGGATGAAACTGGAAATCATCATTCTCAGTAAACTATCGCAAGAACAAAAAACCAAACACCGCATATTCTCACTCATAGATGGGAATTGAACAATGAGAACACATGGACACAGGAAGGGGAACATCACACTTCGGGGACTGTTGTGGGGTGGGGGGAGGGGGGAGGGATAGCATTGGGAGATATACCTAATGCTAGATGACAAGTTGGTGGGTGCAGCGCACCAGCATGGCACATGTATACATATGTAACTTACCTGCACATTGCGCACATGTACCATAAAACCTAAAGTATAATAATGATAATAATAATAATAATAATAAAAGAAAAAAAAATGATAATATGATAATTTCTTTGCCCAGTGCCAGACATATAGAACAAAATGATGAAACTTCATTTAAAGGTATAATAAAACATTTAAAGAAATGGAGGAATATACCACCTTCTCCTAGGAAAAGGCTGACATTTTGTTATGATATCATTTTTCTTTAAGGCATTTTATAGAATCAGTGCAATGCTCATTAAAATTACAGTTATTTCTTTTGTGGAATTGACTAAAATTATTCTAATAAAAATAAGAAAATAAATGAAGTAGATGAGTAGTAAGGAAATCAAAATTTAGCAGATATTATGATTGAAAAATTTCGTACGGTCATACCTTGAAAAAATGTTTGAGTGAGGGAGTGAACGTTAAGTCCTTAATATGGTACGTAATAGTCTAAAATTGAGACTATCATTATTATTATTTTCCTTTTCTCCCCTCCTCCTTCCTTCTTTCTCTTCTTTAATCTTTCTTTCTTCTTCCTCCTCTTTTCCCCCTCCTCCTCCTGTTCTTCCTCCTCCTTGTTTGTTCTCTGCTATGCTCCGAGGACAGAGCAGGGAACAAGACATTAAGGAAAATGATGTAAAAGCAATGATTGACCCTCAAGTTCACATCTCTGCTGAGTTGATGATTTCTTCTTTTCCCTGTCCTTATGCAAAACAAGATTTATAGAGCACCACATTGTCATGAGAAGACTGAAGAGTGAAGGCCAGTCCACTGTTCCAATATGATTAGTATTTAGGGTTTGAATTTATTAAGGAATAGAAAAAAACATATGCATACACACGCTTTGACCTCCAAGCCTCTCTTCTGCTGTTACATTTTTTATTCTTCCTGAGCTCTGATGGATGGTAGATTGGAGCAAATACATATTGAGAAATGTCAGATGAGGTTCCCTTAAACCTAGTGTTACAGGAAATGGGTCCTGATCCAGACCCCAAAAGAGGGTTCTTGGATCTCACACAAGAAAGAATTCAGGGTGAGCCCATAAAGTGAAAGCAAGTTCACTAGAAAAGTAAAAGAATAAAAGAATGGCTACTCCATAGACAGAGCAGCCCCGAAGGCTGCTGGTTGCCCACTTTTATGGTTATTTCTTGATGATAGGCTAAACAAGGGGTGGATTATTCATGCCTCCCCTTTTTAGAGCATATAGGGTACCGGCCTGATGTTGCCATGGGCACTTGTAAACCGTCTTGATGCTGGTGGGAGTGTAGCGCTGAGCATGACCAGAGGTCACTCTCGTCGCCATCTTGGTTTTGGTGGGTTTTAGCCAGCTTCTTTACTGCAAACTGTTTTGTCAGCAAGGTCTTTATGACATATATCTTTTGCCAACCTCCTATCTCATTCTGTGACTTAAAATGGCTTAACCATCTGGGAATGCAGCCTAGTAGGTTTCAGCCTCATTTTACCCATTCCCTTCTCAAGATGGAGTTGCTCTGGTTCAGACGCCTCTGACACTAGCAATGAGTTACGTGTAGGACAATGAGACATCTGTGCAGGAAGCCATGTTGCCATTCCATATATATTCAGACACCCTTGTAGATAGTGACATTAGGAGTGTAACCCTCTTGAATGTCCCCCAACATAAGCCCCCTTTCCTATGGAATAGTCCCAAGGAGTGATATTCTGGAAGATCTGACAAGTGATCAGGCGCGGAAGCTTTTTTCTGTGTGGCTCCGTGGTGTCCTCTTGTTTGAATTTGCAGTTCATGTCAATCTTAATATTTGTTTTGAGTCACATATGCCGGCCTCTAATTTGCAATTTACATGGATGATGGGGCCCTATTCAAAGTCCTGCTCCTGCCGCCTTTGTGCCGTTCACCTCTCTTCACGCAGTCATTAGGCTGAACAGCATATAATTAGGTAACCCATGTAAAGCTTAGATTTCTGAAAGGTTGCGGTTCTTTTCAAAAAGTAAGGGTTTCCATTTTTACCCTCATTCTTTTCTAAACAAAAAGACATTTCCCCCCTGCGGTTTTCGTATGAATGTAGTAACTTAGAAACAGTTAGTCTTGTAGGTGGATAATAATTTGGGTTTGTTTTCACCTGAGAGCCAGTTTTTGTTTACACAGCTTGTATTTAACTCGGCGTAGGATGAGATTGATTTACCATCATTTGTGGATAAGCATGTTGCTTTTTGAAGCCAATGGAATTGGCCTGCTTAAAAAAAAATCCCTAAAGATTTAAAATCCGCCCAGCAAAATAACTCAGTTTCCAGCTTATTTTTATGTTCCTTTTACTACCTGTATGCATAAAACCTACCTGAAATGACTTGTTAACATAAAACCTCTGAAAATATAAATATGGAAGAAAACAGATGTTCTTTCTGAAATTATACTAATTGTGTTTCAGCTGTGTTCACTTGTCAGACAGATTCATGATTATAAATGTAGTTTAAAAAATAGTCCTGGTGGTGAAGCAAATGTAAGCTCATAAAAGAGTAAATAGAAGTGTATGTAAATGTTTCATTGAAATAAAATAACATAATGCACAGGGAGCCTGTTGATGTATTAATGCAGTGTCACTTCTTACACTTGATCTTATTTTTAAAAGGAGTAAGAAAGGGTGAAATTTTTAATTCTGCTAGATTGAAAGGAAACTAACAAGATATATTAATATTACTCAGAACACTGGTTTATAGCAGTCAACTAGGGAATTCATTAAAATTAGATTTTTGGGCACCATCTATCAAAATTCTGTTATAGAGGATTGTGGCTGGACCTCAGGAATCTAAATCTTTAATAAGTACCCCAAAATGATGCTATTTTAGAAAGGTTGCAGGTGACATTAGAAATATTTGTACACAATGTAATTAACTGTGCATTTTGTACATATGTCCAGTGATACATTTCTGTGATCTTTCTGTGCTCTGAAAAAATGAAGATGGATTTTAAGAATGTCCATGACTGTGCACTTTGCATTATGACTTTAATAGAATATACTTTAAGTGCCAGCTGGTCCCTGGGGATATTGCCAAATAGAACCACATCTGGCAAATATTGCTTCAGCTCAAGACAAATCGCAAGAAATAAAGAAGTGAGCTGACCAGTGAAACATGGGCCATCGGACATTATGCCAGTTCAATTCTTGTCTCTCTTTCCGATTGCCAGTCCAGTTAATCTAAATGACGAATGTGATCTAAAGTACATTTGGCAAAATTTATGTATTTTTCTCTTTAAATCTCTACTTACCATACTTTGGCTTGTGTGTAACATGCATTCAGAAGGAGAATGTTACTCAATGTGATTGTTTTTATTTTGGGAGGCTTAAGTCATTGCAGTGATATTTATTGGGTGATAAAGCTATCAGTACCTTAGATCTCCTAGGCATGGGCCTTTGAACATTTGAAGGGAGAGAAGGGTGTAGTTGAAAGGGCAAATGCTGGAGAACTACAGAGCTTCACCACCCACCATCCCCAAGGAAATAATTTGCAATATTCTTGTGCTTGGGCTTATCTTGCACCCACTGGGGCTTGAGACTTTGTGATGGGTAAGTTGAAGTTCTTGATGAGGATATTCTGCTTATGAGTATAAATATATACACTTAGATACAAAGACATGCTCATAAAGTGGTAGATATAAAGACCCTTTAAGATTGGTTTTGTGCTTTGATCTTAGTCTTATTTCTTAGGTAGCATAAATTCAGTTCAAGTTTTGTTTTTGTTTTTGTTTTTGTTTTGAGATAAAGTCCCACTCTGTTGCCCAGTTTGGAGTGCAATGGTGCTATCTCAGCTCACTGCAACCTCTGCCTCCCGGGTTTGAGTGATTCTCCTGCCTCAGCCTCCCAAGTAGCTGGGATTACAGGCGCACACCACCATGCCCAGATAATTTTTGTATTTTTAGTAAAGATGGGGTTTCACCATGTTGGCCAGGCTGGTCTCGAACTCCTGACCTCAAGTGATCCGCCCACCTAGGCCTCCCAAAGTTCTGGGATTACAGATATGAGCCACTGTGCCTGGCCCAAATATGTTAATATCAGTGAGACATAGGTATAGTATAAAGAGTTAATATAGCTATACAAATAGATGCACAAAAAGCCAACTTAAGGTCAGTAGGCTCTCTAAGCTATTATTATGAGAATAAATAATGTTATGAACACTAAGACTAGTAGCTATGTGAAATTACTAATTTATTTATTTTTTAACCAAAACTGTCTCTGATCAGATTTCTTATAGGAAAGACGTGCAGGACACCCACACGTACAGTGCAGAGCTTGACCGACCGGACATCAAGATGGCAACCCAGATCTCTAAGATCATAAGCAATGTAACTTCTCTTTCTAAACCTTGAACAGAAATGATTTCTTACTTTTGTAGGAGGCAAAGCATAGCTTCAGTGGTGGTTGGATTGTTCGTTTAATTAGTGTAACTAATCAATATAAATGAATACATCTCAATTTCCCCCCCCTAAATTATCTATTTTATTATGTTAATTATTTGGGTATATGCAGAAACAGCCCAAACTCAAATTGCCTATGGTTAGTGTCATCATACTTTTAGAGAAATAAATACTATTTAGGTATAAGTTGACATTCAGATGTCTCAGCCTGAAAGTCAAGGTTATCAGTCATATGGTCCCATATAATCTCTCCCCTCACCCTGCTCCAAAGTCTCTTGCTTGGCCTTGTTTCCATATTGCTGCTGTTCATTGCGTACATTCTGTTCCACCAACACTTACCTTTGTCCACTTCCTACATGGCGTAACTGTTTCTTATCTTCTCTAAGGTGCCCGCTTTTGTTAATACCATTTTACTTAAACATGCTGAAAACCCTGGTTGGAAATGATGATTTAACTTGAACCAAAAATTTTCATAACATTGGCTAAATTCACCCTAAAATCAATCGTTACTGTATTCAACTGCGTGTCAATCAAGTATGACCAGAACAGTTCCTGAGAATAAACAAAACTATAAAAGCTACCTATATGGAGAGTACAGGGTCTCAATTCCCCAGAAAATTTCCCTAATATTTTGTTTTAGTATTTATATATAATTACAAAGATGATGATGACTGAACACTTAGCCTCAAAATTAGTAATGATTTTACTGCAAAAAGTTGAGTTTGTTCATGTAAGCACAGGATAAAATCAATTTCTGCTTTAGCAGTCAACGTTTTAGTGTTTGATGTGTTGTAAGGAATATTAATGAGATGAAGGTCTGTTATTTTTTTTTTGGCTAATGTAAATGTAGTTCATCATTGGAGGGTAGAAATATTTAACATTGTCTTATTTATTCATTTTAGGCAGAATACAAGAAAGGGCAAGGAATAATGAATAAAGAGCCCGCTGTAATTGGAAGACCAGATTTTGAACATGCCGTGGAAGCTTCTAAACTTTCTAGTCAAGTAAGGCTTTAGTGATGATTCTATAATGACTTTATTCAGATATTTTGTTTCTAGCAGCACAGGAAAATATTTCATTTTAGATAATATCTTTAATTGCAAGGATAAACAGAGATAATGTTACTGAACCCATTTCAGATGGGCTTGCAATCATGAATTTCAATAAAGGAAAAAAATTAAGTCTAATTTTAAGCATAAAGCAAAGTTTTCTTTTCTCCAGGCATAAATCTGAACATTTTTCAATGTCTCTAGCCATGTTGTCACATTTCCCTGGATTTCCAGAAGTCATTAATAGTCATACCAAATAATTGTGTTTTAATCTACACACACACACACACACACACACACACACACACAGTTTTTAACTTAGTAATAAAAATATTAATTTTCCCAATTGTCAAGTGTTTTTGTTTAATCACAAAATTTAAAAGGGGAGATGAAAATGAAGAAAACTTTGAAGTCTTATCAAAGAGCATAAAATAAGATCTGAAAAAGTATAAAGGCAGTTTATGTTTTTGGCTGAAAGTTTCAATAGATAAAGATGTCAGTTCTTTCAGAGCTATATAAATGTCATGCAACTTCTATTAGAATCCAACAGTGTGTTTTTTTTTTTTTAATATGGATAAAATGATCTTAAAGTTTGTGTGGAAAGAAAATACCAGGGAATAGCCTTTGAAAGTATGAAAATGAAGACCAGTGAAGGGGAACTTAAGTTATGAGTTACTATAAGTTAATAGAAAACCACTGAAATTAAGTCAATATGGGATTGGTGTAGTGAGAGATTAAATAATCAGTAGGATAGAATAGAGAGTCCTGAAATAGATTCCAACATGTATAAGAATTTAATATATGATAAAAGTGTCGATTCAAGTCAGTGGGGAGAAGTTGGATTAGCTAATAAATGGTGCTGACATAACATACCATCTGTCATGGGAAGAGCAAAATTGGACCCAAATCTTAAACCATATACAAAAATGAATTCCAGGTGGATTAAAAATGTGAATGCAAACAATAAAATAATTTTAAAATCTTCAAAGAAAATCCAGGAGACTCTATATACCACATAAGGATAACAGAGTTGTTCTTAAGCAAGACCAGAAATCCAGAAGCTATGATAGGTAGGCACATTAACTATGTAAAAATGAAAAACTCTCCGAATGAAAAAGGTAACGGTTGTAGAGCCAACAATAATGCTAACAAACAGTAATTTTTTCACATTTATAGTGTTTTTGACTTTGGAAATACTCATTTCTCAAGTTTCAGAAGTCTTACTTGAATTACATTTCAAAGTGGAGAGATGTAAACGATGAAAGGTATGAAGTCTGATTGAAGAGCATAAAATAAGTCCCAAACAAATGAAAAGACATACTATTCTGTTGGTGAAAGAGCCTTGATACTAAACATCCTAAAAATGTTAATTCTTTCAAAGTTAATGTTAAAAGCTCCATGCAATTCCAATTGCAATCCAAAAAAGGCTTTAAAAAATTTAAATGAAATGAAAAACTTGAATAAATTAAATAATTCAGAGTTTATACAGAGAAGGATGTATCTGAGAATAGTTTTTTAAAATATAAAAAAAAAAGTAGTGGTCTTCAAATATTTGGAAAAGTACTTCTAATGCATTTGATGAGAACATTTTACTATTTTAAATATAAAATATCTATAATATACAATATCTGTAATATATAAACATTCTTTAAAAGGATTTATTTTTGCATATGGTTTAAGATTTGGGTCCAATGTTGTTCTTACCATGAATGAAAAAGATTAACGGCCCAGTAGAAAAAGGGGTAAGTGAAATGAATAGATAAGTCACAGAAGAGCAAACATAAATGGCCAATCAACAGGCGAAAAGATGCCCAAATTTATTAGTAGAAAGGGAAATACCAACAAAGTGAAAGCAAAATGTCTTGTACACCCATTTATACCCATCACAATGTGTCTTGTTAGCGTGGAGAAGAAAGAAGCGTCCTTAGAAAGTTCATGTGTCGGAGGTAGATTTTAGCTAATTTGGATTTAATGGGAGAAGTAAACTCTAGTCAAGGGGAAGGCCCCAAATACAGGCTGGGAGTAAGCATGCCAAGGGACATAAATCTGATGGCGGAGCCTCTGAGCAGGAGGATATAGTTGTGCACGTATAAAAAGGATTTTGAGAGGAGTTTAGGTATTGTGTGATGATGGATGGGTCAATGTGTATTGATTTTGACTATAAGCCATTGCTTAGAGAACAGAATAGGAATAATGTGTTCATATATATAATTTTTCCCCATTTTTTTATCGTGATAAAATATATATAACATAAAATTTACCATCTGAGCCATTTTTAAGTGTGCATTTCAGTGGCATTAAATGTGTTTATAATGTTGTGCTACCCTCACCACCATCCATCTCCAGGACTCTTTCCATCCTGTAAAAGTGAAACTCTATACCCGTTAAATAATAACTCATCCCAATGCCCCCTTCCCAGAATAGTGTGTTCTATGAGCAAATAATGATTTAAAAAAAAGTGATTTCAGAACGCAATTATAGGAAGCATTTTAGGGTTCAATTCCAAAAAGTAAACATCAGAACTACCTTTTGCCATGTTAACTGTAGTCTCTCAGGGAAGAAAGAAGACATCACTGAAGATTTTGAGCAAAGATTGATTGTGAAGAAAATACTTAGGGAAGGTTAACGTGGTGTCACTGGGCAGGAAAGTCTGGCTCACAAGTGGTGAACCTCCCAGAAGCCAGCTGGGCTGTGACAGTGGTAACCTGTACATAAAGTGATGAGAACCTGAATAGACTCTGTGGCAGTAGGAATGAAAATGAAGTGGACACAACTGCTCCCTGGGAGAGGCAGACATGAGAGATGCCCAAATGCAATTATGCCTCATAGTAATTGTTTTACAGTTAACAAGGGACTTTCACTTATAAAGCAACTTTATAACTCAGGAGGCTACTGATGCGCAAGAGGTTGGGGACATGTCTGGGTGACATTCTCATTAAAGGGCTGTGACTCTAAGCTCTACATATTCCCAGTAGTGCTTGTTGAAGAGACAGGAGATATGGGCATCACTTCAGATTTCCAGCATAGCTACCTGGCCTCTTACAACTTCACCCTTTTCTGGGGACAAAGATTCCCCATCAGTTACATAGGAGAGAAAACAAATTCCGGAGAAGCAGTATGGTTTGGTCTAGTGGTTAAGAAAATGTACCCTGGAGCAGGGCCGTACCTGGGTTACACTCCTGGTTCTGTTGCTTGCTATCAGAATGATCTTGGACAAATTGCTTCATTTCTCTATTTTTGTTTCCTCACCTGTAAAATGGGGATGACAGCAACAGTACTTACTTCTCAGGGTTGCTGTGAAGGTTTAATGAGTTACTGTGAGTAAAACACTTAAAATGGTGCCTGGCCCATAGAAACATGACATAATTTCATAGGAATAATTTTACTTTAGGTATTCAAAATAGTTTTCTATTCTACATTTTTAGATGAATTCATGCACAGAATGGAGAAGGAATATGAACACTGTCTGTGAGATTCTGGCCTTAAATTCATTCCATCACAATCCTGTTTGAGAACCCTTAGAAGAAAGTTTTGACATTTGAGCTTTATTTTCACATTTCAAATTCAATCCACAAAAATTCCCCCATTTGATCCTTACTTGGGCTTGAAAACAGATTTTTTTTCTTCAATCTCAAATCATTTAGCAACTGAGTAATCAGATTCTTAAGCAGATTGTAATTTTTAAGTTACATTATAGCTATCGTGTTTATTTTTTCATGTCATGTAAGATTTTATAAGCTGTATAAAACTCACAAGAAAAGGGGAAAGCTGGGAAAATAAATAATAGGAATTCTTGGATGAACTCAGTATATTCCATTTGTGTTTTCAGGTCTATCAATTATAACAGAAATTTGGGCAGCAAGTTTAGTTTCTTATTTTCATTGAGAGCATTAAAACTTTTAGTCTGCTCCTAAACTAATGATAAAGTCACATAAATACATAGAAGGCAAATGATTTAGGGATTTAATAAGTAGGGAGATGATAATGGATAGAATGCAGGGGGAAAAAGAGCACCAGAGCACCAGAAGCATTGTAACAGAGAAGGCAATGACAAGACAATGATCAAGGTATGTGGGGTTAAGACCTGTCTGATGAAAGGATGGGAACAGAGAGTGAATGGGCAGGATTCTCACCTTTCATCTGTAAATTGAACTCTGTGGGATTTTACCCAGGAAAGATAATGGGAACACATACCAAACTCTTCTTATATTAGCTTCTACAATAGCTTTGTTCCCATAGTTGTAAACTTTCCCTTTTTAAAATTTGCAATATACATAAAATTATGGCCAGGTTATTAAAAAAAGTCATTAAAAAACTAAAGCAAAAATGTCCTGTGCCAAGATGAAGGGATTGGTGTATATGTATCTCAAATGTAAGTACAGTAACTGTTGAATTCATTGACTTTAAAAATTCTAAGAGTAGTTTATTAATTAATATATCTACTGATCATCTTGTTACTTGGAATTTGTCTATATGATGAATAGATTCCTTGTTCAGTTTTATAACCTCAAGGAAAAGCTATGTATTTATAATAATTAGCATTGTTCTAAAATTGCATTAATACATTGAAAAGAATGGGTTTTAAACCTAAAAATCACATTATAAATTGCCATGAAAATTTAGTAATAAGCAGTGGCCTTAAATTGCAAGGGGTATTAATTGGTTTGGAGAATCTACCATTCTCCCATCCTGGCAAGCACTCCCTGCGCCAGCCTCGTCACACCCAAGTATCAGCTCAAATGTCATTTTCCTGACTCGCCAATTGAAATATTGCTCTCCTCCCCTTTATTCTCTGCTCTCCTTTACAGTTCTTAATACAATTTGTAGTAGTTGCATAATATATACGTGTATGTGTGTGTTTTAGAAATCCATTTCACTTCCCACAAGGCAGGCTCCATGGAGACAGGGCTCATATGCCTTTGATCCACTATTATGGGAAAACAGATTAGGCTGCCAATAGATGTATAGAGCCTGATTAAACCAATATTCTCTGGATCATTAACATTTGGTGCAAAGTCAGTAAGACGTTATTTTGCAAGGACAATTAGAGCAGAGATATTGTATTGTGTAAAATTAAGACTTAAAGATATTATTGATTTTATGATGAGTTCTATGTAAAAATCTGTCCTGTCTTCCTTGACAGCTTTTAGTTTGATTTCATCCAAGATTGCTGGGGATTGATATCTATAGATACGTAGTATTGTGTTATTTGCTTACTTTTCATTTTCAGTGATAATTAAGGTATACTTATCAAGCTATTTCTTCGCTAAAATGTGTTTATGTGGCTATGGTGAAACACCTTCATTCAGGGTCTGCTTTTTTGTGCCTTTGCTGGCTTTTTGCGAGTCTGAGTCACAGATGATGTCAGTATAAAGTTTTGGGTTTGCGTGTTAGACTTCACACATACCCAAGTGCAGTTATGAGGATCTGGATCCTCATATGAGGATATGCAGATGTAACTTCTCATTTTTTTATATGAGAAGTTGTGCAGTTAAGGAGAGCTACAATGCTGTCACTGTAGCTTAACAGTATCCATGTTTTCTCCAAGTGTGAGCCTCTGAAAATCCTGCTGTCTCTTATAATTCTTTAAAAAACATCTAGGAGTTTGATCCTATATACCTATACAGTATTTTTTTAAAGGTTTTATTTCCCTGATGTGATTATTATGCATTGCATGCCTGTATCAAAACATATAATGTACCCCATAAATATAATACATACACCTACTATGTACCCACAAAGATTAAAAATAAAAAAAATTAATAAAAAAAGGTGATAAATATTAGGACCACTAGGCACACTAGTCATAATGTAAATAAAGCCAGTCATATGGAGTAACTTCATTTGTTTCCAGAATAATTATGTAGGTATAAGGAGTAACATTGTGTCTTAAAACCATGGCAAAGTCACTCCAATACCTGTTCCCCCCTTTCTCAAATGATCTTAAAACTGAAAGGGTTATGCCTTGTTCCGTGGTTGGATAACAAGTTATAGTCAAGGAAAAGCATTTCCTGGATCTCTCAGAAGATGCAAACCTGCATGAGGAGGTAGACACACAAATGTATGAACTCTAGGTTGAAAATACAATAGAATGTTGAGTGTGTCTGTGTAGTCTAGCGAGTGAACAAGTCAGAAGGTGAGTGATGTGACTCACTTCAACCATTTGGTTATCTTCTTAGTTCATTTTACCTGCATTCCTTACAGAAAGAGCAAGGTTAGAAACAATTGAGTGTCAGTGTCTGGTCCATGCATTTTTTTATATGATGTAGTTATGTTACTATTGTGGTTCGTTAATGAGGGAAACTTGTGTTTTTGTTCCTTAGGCATCTTGAATCAAATCACTCACTGTAGTGAACATTCAAACAAGATAAATTTCACAATACAATGCTTATTATTACATTTAATATAAATATATGAATGACAGATAGATTATTGTTTCTTAGAAATGTATGGATGGTCCCTGACTTCTAGTGGTTCAATTTAAGACTGTTTAACCTTACCATGGCGCGGAAGTGATACACATTTAGTAGAAACCATACTTCAAGTACCCATATAACGATTCTGCTTTTCACTTTCATTACAGTATTCAACAAATTATATGAGATGTTCAACGTGTGTAAAACAGGCTTGTTATTAGATGATTTTGCCTAGCTGTAGGCTAAGGCAATTGTTCTGAGCATGTTTAAGGTAGGCCAGGCTAAGCTGTGATGTTTGGTAGGTTAGATGTATAGGGTGCATTTTTAACTTACATTTTTAACTTATGGTGGGTTTATTGAGATGCAGCCCCATCATAAGTTGAGGAAGGGGTGTCTGTACATTTACTTGGGAGAGCATATGCAAGGTTTAATAACAAAGGAATTTATCAGTTTCATTTTCAAGTACTCCAGTGTAATTATGCTGGAAACCTCAGAGTTTGCAAAAACAGTATGATGGGCTCTCTGTGTGCAAAGATCATATAACCTACTTTTGCCATTTAGCTAATACAGTGTTAATGAATCTGGCTGAGTCAGAAGTGTCATTCCAGCAGAAAGCTGTTGAAGAGTCTACCATCTTTGTTCAATTAATATCCTTTAGGCCCTACAAACTTAGGAGAGACAGAACCAGTGAATAAAATATGGTAAACATATAACAGAAGGGTGAAGAGGGCAATAAGACTGTGGCTGGGGGCAGTGGCTCACGCCTGTAATCCCAGCACTTTGGGAGTCCAAGGTGGGTGGATCACAAGGTCAGGAGATCGAGACCATCCTGGCTAACATGGTGAAGCCCCGTCTCTGCTAAAACTACAAAAAATTAGCTGGGCGTGGTGGTGAGCACCTGTAGTCCCAGCTACTCAGGAGGCTAAGGCAGGAGCATGGCGTGAACCCGGGAGGCGGAGCTTGCAGTGAGCCGAGATCGCGCCACTGCACTCCAGCCTGGGTGACAGAGCAAGACTCCATCTCAAAAAAAAAAAAAAAAAAAAAAAAAAAGAATAAGACTGTATATTTAAGGGAGGACCAGGCAGAGTGAATCATTGCTTTTGTTCCAGCTACTGTATAAAGTACTGAAGGAAATCTAAATTTATTTCATTTGTAATTTTGTTATTGATTTCAAGACACAAAATAATAAAGTCAGTTTTTCTTTTTTTAAAGAGGTCTTGCTGATTACTTAAAATCAATTTGTAAGGTATTGAAAATATCAGAAAGTTGTTATTATCAAATGGGACCAGAAAATATTCCCTATAAACCATCTCAAAATATTTACCAAATGCTGTATTCCCACCAAGATTTTCTCTAGCTCTCTCTCATAGGTTCCAAACATGTGTCCCTGAAGGAGAGCATCACCCTATGTACGCCTAAAATATATGATGAGAGCCATCCCAAATTGCTTTTTAATAAAGTCTTCTGCAAGACAGAGCATTTAGATGTATGAATAAAGGTGCATTATCAGAATGCTGTTAGAAAACAAAACATGGTAATAATTATAACATGAGAAAAATATTATGAGAGAACAAAACAGCTTACTTTGACCTGTGAAATCAATACACCCTTTCCTGGCTACAGTAAGTTAGAGGGGGTGTGACATGTGAGTAGCTAGGTTTTCTTTTTTTTTTGTAGTAAACTTGTGTTTATATTCTAATTAGTTATGACATGAATTCTCATATTTCTCTATACATGGAGAAAAATATAGTCCTACCAAAAAAGTTGATAATCCCTTTTTGGTTGTTCTAAGGGTCCTTTAAAAGGAGAAAAATAATTTAGAGAGAGTATTGGAGATGGTTTTCCTGCTGAATAAATTGTGGAGTTAAAGCAGAGAAAGTTTTAAATTGAGGTTAAATTGACCCAGGACATTTCAGAAAATGTAATTCCTAAAACTAAATTTTTGAGCAAATGAAGTATAGGAGATGATGAGGAAAACTGTGGTACATGTCATGCTCTTTATTTGGAATAATTCCCTTAGGAAAATTTATATTTAAATTCTGGGGCCTAGAATCTATTTTCTAAATGTGTTAGACCTTAAGACATTTGTGGTCTAGGTTTCTAATTGATCATAGATTATAGAAATGCAGAAATGAAAACTGACATTTAAAAATCTTCGTATTTTAGTGCATAATTCTCAGTAATAGGATTTGAGTTCATGCCTAATTGCATTTGTGATCAATGTAGAAGTAGAGTTTTTTAATTAAAAATAAAAACTTTTGTCCCTAATTAAGCTTTATAGAAGGAGATGGATACCAGGAATTTAAACTTTGCAACCATTCATTTTTAAGGTAGCTTTTATTTTATCTACATGAAAATCAAATGTGTTACTTTTAAATGTAAAGATACATGTACTATTTATCTTTTCTTTTATGACAGATTAAATACAAAGAAAAATTTGATAATGAAATGAAGGATAAGAAACATCATTACAATCCTCTTGAAAGTGCTTCTTTTAGGCAGAATCAGCTTGCTGCGACATTGGCAAGCAATGTAAGTTGTAATTCATAGAAAATTATTTTCAATATCTTTTGATTCTTTTTTTTTTAGAATCGACTGTGTTGTAATTACTGATACTTAATCAAAATAATGTAGCTTCCAAGTAATTTGTAGTTGAACTGAAGCATATTTTTCTAAAGCTTTTTCTGAGAAAAATATATTATTGTAATTAATTTTTAATGGCTACTGATTACTAATTAGTTAATAAGTAGGAATAGTGTTGCAAATGAAGTTATTATATCTGTTCAAGAGTGGAAATAGATTGTAGAATTTTGCGGAGAAGTGGTCTGTATTACCACAAATTAGTGGTTAGGACAGTAGTTACCTCATGTAATTATGGCTATGAAATTGAGTTTATTGTAAAGTACTGCCTGGTACATGGTAATTTATCATATAAAGAAGTTTTTAGAAATTTTACTTTAATGCCTTACAATTTATTTTTTATCCCTTGTGTAAATGCTGTGAAATACTTCCTTAAGTGATTTGTTTTCATTCCGTGTTTTTAAAAATAATCAAAATTCATTTTACAAGAAATGATGTTTTAAATTCTTGTTAGAATTAGACAGAGTATAAAAACAGCAACATCAAAAAATTGATTACTTTGCTATAGTTGAAAATATTTAGATTTCCTTTTCAAGTATAAAAATTATGTATTATTGATCTGTTGCTTTGTTAGAAATAGAGATGAAATATACTTAAAGGAACATGGAACGTAGTGCTGAAAGCTGAAGATTTGGCATCAGATTGCTTGGCTCTAAATCCTGTTTCATCACGTATTACTATGTCTTTGTCTTTCTGTGCCTCAGTTTTCTTATCTATAAAATGGGGCTACTTAAAATACCTACTTAATAAAGAGGTTATTGTGGAGATTCAATACTTAATACATATAAAGGATTTTAGAAAAGTGGCACATCGTAAGTGTGTGATATGTTTGCTATCAATATTTTATTATTACTGTTATTATATTTTCAAAAAGTTGCTTTAAAAAAGTCTGTGGTGATAGGATGGGAAACATCAAAATCCTCAAATCTCCGCAAAGCATGATTGAAATACTGTAGTAATTTCTAAAGAATAAAGTGGCTATTCTCTTTATTTTTTGAAAGCAGAGTTACTGTGAAAATTACTTTATTCTGTTAATATTACCCTTCCTGAATATGTAAACAACAAAAGGAATTATCCAAGTATTTTCAAGCCCATGTAGAAATAACTTTTTAAAATTCATTCAGTAGTAAATCAGCACCATCTAGTGGCTCCTTGTAAATTCGTCTGTCAATTTACCACTAAATAGTCCTACTTTATGACGTATGAAAAATGCAATAATGCAAAAGCATAATATTTTCTTCTCCTAGATGGTATTTTGTTCCATGTTATTTTCATAGGTGAAGTACAAGAAAGACATTCAAAATATGCATGATCCAGTTTCAGATCTCCCAAATTTGTTGTTTCTAGACCATGTTTTGAAAGCCAGCAAAATGCTCAGCGGCGTAAGTGGTTCATCTAGTGGCAACCGTAGTTGCCTTGTGGTTCCAAGAAGCCCATATGTCTGCAGCGTTCACGTGCTCACCTGCTTCCTTAGAAGGCCTGTGCCTCACTCCTCCCTCGATAACTAACTCATTGAAAAATAGTCCTCTGCTTGCAGAAATCCCACTGGAGCTGTCACTTTGCAAAGGAGGTTCTTGCTTGCTCTCCAGTATCTCCTGCATACAACTATACTTCAAAGTGTCTGCACAGTGGCCTTTCCATCATCCTTCTTTCCCTTACTTCATCTGTGTTAGATTAAAGCCGCTTGAAGTTGAGGCTCTCAAGTCAGGGATATTTTATTTTATGCAGGCCAGACCAGAGTGTCTTGTATTTAGTTCGCCTTCACTAGCATGAAAAATTGTCTTAGTCTAAACTGTATTTTCTCTGAAAATAATTCCTAACAGCATTTATACTGCACTGACACATTGCTTTTAGTCTTGTCATGGTTTCCATGTTCTCGGTCAAGGCAACCAGAAGAGAAGGGTGAGTTCTTCATGTCTTGATGAAAATATCTGGGTGCACTGCCTGCACGGTCAGTCCCGCAGGACTCTCACTACCCTGAATGCTGTTTCAACCCATAAGTACATCAGGACCCTGACTTCGCTAGCTCTCATAACTGACAACCCTAAGTCACATTTGGCTCCATTTTGTACATCTCAGGATGCCCCATGCTGGCAATGAGCTCTTATTTGACCATAAATTATTTCCATACCTATTTTAACAATCACTCTCTCATTCACTCACTTGCTCAAAATTAATCATAATTTATTGAATATTTGCTTTGGGCCAGGCGTAGATCAGATGCAGAAATATATGTTGGGGAAGACATGAGAAAAAATGAAGATAGTTGTCTTCAGTTGATGGGCCTAGACTTAGAAATCTATAGGCAAAACTTAGTTTCCAGACAGTTAAATAATGAGATACAGCTTCAGGTCAATTTTAGAAATAATCTATACTTGGCGTCAGTGTTTTGAAATGTATGTTTATTATTTTTTAAGCCTCCTTTCTGGAATATCACTGCCACTGTCTTCCTTCCTTAATGGTATTATGCATGCAAATAATTCATACAGAGTTTTTGAAAGTTTTTTTTTTTCTGGCTGGGCATGGTGTTTCATGCCTGTAATCCCAGCACTGAGGGAGGCGGGTGGATCACTTGAGGTCAGAAGTTCAAGGCTAGCCTGGCCAACACGGTAAAACCCTGTCTCTACTACAAAGATAAAGATTAGCCAGGTGTGGTGGTGGGTGTCTATAATCCCAGCTACTCAGGAGACTGAGGCAGGAGAATCATTTGAACCTGGGAGGTTGCAGTGAGCTGAGATGGCACCAGTGCGCTCCAGCCTAGGCAAGAGTGAGACTCTCTCTAAAAAATAAACAAATAAATAGAGTAAAAGAAAATAAAAATAAATTTATTTTTTTCTTTAATCATTGGTCCTTGGATGAAAAGCAGTACATTAGCATTTCCAGGCTATTGAACAGGGAATGGAGGTTGGAGGAGCATTTGGAGGGCCCAGAATTGGCAGTCAGTTCCAGGACACTTACATCATGCTGGCTTGCACTTCAGTCTTCATTCCCACACCTCTTTGTACATTCCTCTACTCCTTGAGTGTCTCTGTTTCTTTTTTCTCCACGACTCATAGATATGCTCCTAAAATTGATATATTTCTATTCCCTGAGCCCCCTGCTTTCTTCACATTCATTCTTTGGCATCCGGTTTTCATCATGGAAGTGGCATTTGCCCTTGACCTTTCTCTAGCCATACTTAGCTTCAATTTCCTAGGGACGTGGGGATTCATGTGTAAATAAGCCAATAAAAATATCATGGTGGTAATTTCAACATTTGGTGGCTGGAAGAAAGCGTGCTACTCCTACGCGATATTTCTTTTCAAGAACGTTGACCTTTATTTTATAATAACAGAGAAAAAAATTGCAGTCTAATATAAGTTGTTTCTATCATCTCTTCAACAGAGAAAACGCAGCAAAGTCATATGTTACTTATTTCATATATCATATATAAAGTTTAGATCTTCATTTAGGTGGTGCTTTTGCCTAGAGGACAGATTTATTTTTCCCCATAGACAAATTGTGATTTAGTGACTACTTCACGGGAGAGAAAGATTTAAAAATGTGTTCCTTTTGAAGTGTCTGCTTACAAAGTTGTGTACATTGTATCCAAGCTGTGTACATTTGCTCAACTTTATTGTATGTTAGAATGGCCTCCTTTATCTAGCATTTGTGAAGAAACAAAGAATAGCCTACTTTAACATTTTAATGTAAAAAATTGAAATTTTGTTGATTTATAAATTAAAAGATTGAATAAGATTGCTCAACAAGAGATATTCTGCCAAAATTATCCATTTGTCATAGTAGCTATTGTTTTAAAGACCCCTAGATGTCTTTAGCAACATTAGAATTACTTTTATTTTAACCCAAACTCTATAGAGTGATATGAGTGCCTTAATTAGTGTGTGAAACCATTCTAATTAAAGTTTTGGAAAACATTTTCCCTGGAAAATGGACCTCTGGTAGTGTTCAGTTTCTTTTATAACTTTACATAAAGTAAGAAATATATATTTTGTGTTACTCTGTGTATCTCCCACTAGGAGGCAACAGAGACTGTTATATAAGGAAAGACACATATTCGAAGTTCTTTTGCAGATCTTAATACAATTAAGTTTTCCTTGTTTTTTTTTGTTTTTGTTTTCTTAAATAGGAGTTTCTGAAATTCTTTGTAACTAAAATGGATAATTGTGTTGGGAACAATATTTACTGAATTTTTCAGTATATATTCATTATTTTGGATATATTAATATGTATTTGTTGTGGATTTTAACTCAGTAATGGACTATATTGTAGCTTGTTACATTCATGATTATTTTATAAATACATGTTATAAGATAACTTCTAATCAGATTATAAAGTCTATATTATTATCTTTCTTTCCAGATTTTAACTGGTTAAAAAAAAAACACCTTTTTTTTTTTTTAAGTCGGAGTCTCCCTCTGTCTCCAGGCTGGAGTGCAGTGGCACGGTCTCAGCTCACTGCAACCTCCGCCTCCCAGGTTCAAGCGATTCTCCTGCCTCAGCCTCCTGAGTAGCTGGGGCTACTACTACTACTATTACTAGGTGCGCCCCACCACTCCCAGCTAATTTTGTATTTTTAGTAGAGGTGGGGTTTGACCATGTTGGCCAAGGATAGTCTCGATCTCTTGACCTCGTGATCCACCTGCTTCTGCCTCCCAAAGTTCTGGGATTACAGGTGTGAGCCACCATGCCTAGCCAAAAAAAGGCTTTTTAAAAAAACAATTAGAGGAGCCAAAATTTATAACTTGTTTCTTTCAATCAAGATGTACTCTGTGGGCTAGGTGCAGTAGCTCCTGTCTGTAATCCCAGCATTTTGGGAGGCCAAGGCAGGAGGATGGCTTGAGGCCAGGAGTTTGAGACCAGCGTGGGCAACATAGTGGGACCCTAGCTCCACAAAAAATAAAGAAATTAGCTAGGCATGGTGACATGCACCTATAGCCCCAGGTACTTGGGAGGCTAAGATGGGAAGATTGCTTGAGCCCAGGAGGTCAAGGCTGCAGTGAGCCATGATCCCTCCACTGCCCTCCAGCCTGGGTGACAGAGCAAGACCCTGTCCAAAGGAAAAAAAAAAAAAGTACTATATGAACATTTTCATGACCTTCGTGGTGGGTGCTTGCCTCCCTGATTTTATTCTGGTTAGGTTTGGGGGAACATATATTGCAGCTCCCTAATTGACTGCAAGCACTTGAGGCCAGGCTCCCTATGAGGACTATTGCTTTATCTCACATGAAAGGGCAGCTGTCTTGTGGCAGGCCACTTGAGCATCTGTTCCATTCCTAGCACTGGGCTTTCTTCCTTTTTCACTCTGAAATCCCTGGAGCATCCCCTAAGATCAAAATGCAAATTTCCTTATGGCCAGCTCTTTCCTGCTCCCTTTCAAATACTGTTTTTGGATCGCTCTACTCTATTGCCATTTTTACTGGCACCCCGTTGTTGCCTAATAAGCAACTAACTATCTTTAGCTTCTTAAGTCTCTATAGCCTTGCGTCTTTAAGAGCTACCATTTGCTTCTAAAGGTCTTTTCCAAATAAGGCAAAATAACAAAGTGTCCAATCTCCAATGGTAGAAATCATGAAATAATCATTTTTAAAATTTTCTAATTTATAATTGTTATTGATACATAATGGTTGTATATATTTATGGGATAAATGTAATGTTTTGATACAGACATACAGTGTGTATTGATCAAATTAGGATAATTGAGGTATCCATCAGTTCAAGCATTTGTAATTTCTTTCTGTTAGGAACATTTCAATTCCACTCTTAGTTATTTTAAAATGTACAATAAATTATTGTTAACTATGGTCACCCTATTGTGACATTGAATACTAGATCTTAAACTCATTCTCTCTAACTGTATTTTTGCACCCCTTAACCATCTCCACTTTATCTCCTCTCCCCACCACTCTTCCCAGCTGCTGGTAACCATCATTCTACTCTGTCTTCATAAGTTCAGCCTCCCAAGTAGCTGGGGCTATAGGTGCATGTCACCACGCCCAGCTAATTTCTTTATTTTTTGTAGAACTGGTGTCTCACTATTTTAGCTCCCACATATGAGTGAGAACATGTGAAATCTGTTGTTCTGTGCCTGGCTTGTTTAACTTAGCATAATGACCTCCAGTTCCATCCATGTTGTTGCAAATGGCAGGGTCTCATTCATTTTTGTGGCTGTATAGTATTCCATTGTGTATATGTACCACATTTTCTTTATTCATTCATCTGTTGATGGACACTTAGGTTGCTAATGAAACAATTTTTGTCGTATTGCTGCCTGTTACATTTAGCATCTTTCAGTGGCCAAACTTGGCATCCTGTTCAATTTGGTGTCTTCCAAATTCAACTTTTTGTCTATATGTCCAAATAGTAGCCTTCATCCAATTTTTTCACCTTGAAAACTCAACTGACTGTTCCAAGATTTCTCAATTTCTCTTCTAGGCACCTTTTACCCTTTCCTTTTAGGAAAAATAGTTGAATTATTTCTCTTACATTTTCCTTGTGACCGTCAATCTTCTTCATGGTAGAGTCTTTTTGTATAGGACTTTTTTCTTCCTTGCCTCTGGGTTTCTTTTCCTCTGTTCTTTTTGCTTTTCTTTCCTTCTCTTCTTTTGAACAGTATTAAATATATTCCTGTCATAAGATAAGAGCAAGACAAATTAACTTTAGTTTTCCCCACTTTACCTATTTCCACGCGTCCCAGCGCTAGCTTTCTGTTGCCACTCCCTGGTGTTGTGCATATCCTTTACATTATGTTTGCGGTTAATTGTCCTCTGCCTCTCTTACGTGTTTCATATGCTGACCTAGAGCAGGTCTGTCTTGCATTGTCTGTGTATCTCAGTGTCAGAAACCTCCTACCTCCCAGCCAACTGCAGATGGGAACTTGGCAACAGCTTTGCGGCTCTTGGTGGCTTGTAATGTGCAGTTTGCATTTCTAAGTATTGATTGCTCTTATCAGTCTCTTTGATTCTAAATTTATTTTCACATTCTGTATTTTAGCGAGAATATAGAAAGCTCTTTGAGGAAAACAAAGGAATGTATCATTTTGATGCAGATGCTGTGGAACATCTGCACCATAAAGGCAATGCCATCCTCCAAAGTCAGGTACGCACTTGCTGGCACCTACCCTCCCTGCCAGGAACCTGTAACCATCCTGAGGCCTGTCGCTCACTGCCGTGCGTCTTAACTGAGAATGTACAGTTGCAGAAAAGAATAAATCCTGAGAATATTAACATTACTTTTGAAAATCTCAAACACTATTTGCTATGTGTGTATTGGGGTCAGGGGAGCTTGAACCATATTTCAATCTAGAGGCATTTTATAAAATAACCGTTACTTCACATAATTAAAAAGTTACAAGATAGGAATTAATTAAACTATGGTCAAACTACATGATGATTTAAATTTTTCTAGTGTCTTGATTTGTCATTTTGAGCAGTAACATTAATTTTCCAGATGCAAGGTTTATTATAATTTCTTATTTCAATTATAATTGTTATTAAAAAGGGAATACAATACTACTAATGTATTCTTGATTAATATTTTTTCCAGTATGAAATTCTACGTACCCCCTGAATAAACTTAAAAAAGAATTCTCTCTAGCATACTTTAAAGTCGTTATCTATTTTTTTAAATTCTGAGCTTCAATGGTTGCAAAAGATGTCAGTTCCAGCATCTGTTAAGATAAAATATTATATCACTCTTTTAAATGTATTCTGTGGAACTTAAAGTCCATAATAATTTCATACTCACCTTCATTGGTTTTAAAAATATACAGAACAGTTCCCCTTTAAGTTTGCAAATATACATCGTTTCTAAAAATTTCTTATTTTCATTTCATTTATTACACAAAATTTTTGTTTGAGATGGAGTCTCGCACTGTCACCCTGGCTGGAGTGCAATGGCATGATCTCGGTTCACTGCAACCTCTGCTTGCTGGGTTCAAGCGATTCTCCTGCCTCAGCCTCCTGAGTAGCAGAGATTACAGGTGCATGCCACCACGCCTGGCTAAATTTTTTTTTTTTTTTTTTTTTTTTGGTAAAGACGGGGTTTCACTGTATTGGCCAGGCTGTTCTCAAACTCCTGATCTTGTGATCTGCCTGCCTTGGCCTCCCAAAGTGCTGGGATTACAGGTGTGAGCCACTGCACCCGGCCGTTTCACAAAATTCTATCCTAGTGGTGTATGCTATTATACTTCCCGATACTTTTATTGATCACTCTATCATACTCTTTGCAACAAAATTACGTCTACAAATAGGTATTTTAAAATGTGTCATATTTCCTGTTTCATAAAGTTCTAAGTTTGAAAAATTTCTCTTGGGTTGAATTATCATTAACATTATTATTTTAATAAGAAATAATTTTATAGATAATTATTTAACAAATTTTATCAAGAGCACATTTCTGAATGAAATGAAGTATAAAAACTTCTATGAGTTTAATTTTAAACAGTATATTGCTTAAAAAGCCAACCATTCTGATGGCTTACATATTATTTTTTGTTATTGGAAGATAAAAATATCACTCATTTTATAAACCGAAGTAAGATGAGGATTGACTGTAATTGAATTAAATAATTCACAATATGATATTAAATATTGCATAGTGAAATTGATATAAATCATATAAGGTCTGTGTGTTTTACTCAGTGTCTATGAAAAAATTCAGCATCCTTGGAGGACATCATCCTCCCTTTGACAGAAGAAATAGAGAATCATACCCATGTTTTCTTTCTTGTTCTTGATTTACCAATAGACATCAATGCAACTTCAAGGATCTCTCTCTTTCCCACACCTGCTACCTATGTGTGTATGCCATTTGCATATACATGTAAAACCCCATATATATGATACATATCTATATATTCCAGCCATTTGACAGGACACTTTATACTACTCCTAGAACTACATTAGTTAGTTGTTTTAAATTATTTTTATCCCTTAAGAAATTTTATATTACCTGTTTACTTTCCTTGTATGTCATTAACCAAAGGGAACCCAGTGATCAACCTAAATGGCCAGAATAATATGATTTTAGACAACAAGATGACTAGTTTTGAACATATATTTTTTCTTACTTTGCTCTGTTTGTATAAGGACTTTCGATTTATATATGCTTTTCTTTTTCCAATGAAGGTTAAATATAAAGAAGAATATGAGAAAAATAAGGGAAAGCCAATGCTTGAATTTGTTGAGACACCATCATATCAAGCTTCAAAGGAGGCTCAAAAGATGCAAAGTGAAGTAGGTCAATTAGTTTGTTACTAATTGTTTAATGTAAATTTGATGTTTTGTCATTTGAAAGGATGCAGAATGTTCAGTGGGTCTAGAAGAAAGAGTGCTGCTCTGGGTAGATTCAAGGACCTGCTTTCTAGACCCAGCCACCCACTGTCTGGGATCTTGTCTAGGTCATTGAGTTTATCTGGTCCTTAGCTTTTCTCATTGGTGAATATGGATCTCAAGCTAGAAGAGCTTTTAAAGTCCCCCTCAGTTCTAATTTTCTATGATAATATAACTGACACTTTCAGATGTTAATTTTAGCTTTTGCCTTTCAGATGTTAATGTAAAACTATGATGAGTTCATAAAAACTAAAAACGAATAGCAGGTTGCTTTATTTACCTGGCCCTTTCTTTTTTCAATGAAAATAGAACTAACATTTTAAAAATACTTAATGCATGCTAGGTAATATGCTAAGAGTCTTATACATGTCAGCTCATTTAATCCTCAAAGTAATGATGCTAGGAAGGTGTTCTCTGTAGATTAAGAATGTGTCTACTGAAATTGTCTTAGATGAAATTCTGTATCCAGTAAATGTTAATGTTTTAGGACCTGGTCAAAATCATGAATGATTCCCTTTTTTCTTTAGTTTATGTTTTAGTCTGTTTTGTGTGGCTATAACAGAATACGACAGACTGGGCAATTTATAAAGAGCAGAGATTAATTTCTTTCAGTTCTGGAGGCTGGGAAGTTCAAAATCCAAGGATTCACATCTGTCAAGGGTCTTCTTGCTGCATCATCCCATGGCAGAAGGTGGAAAGACAGAGAGTGCTTGCACACGCCTTAGAGGAGGAGATGGGAAACTCATCCTTTTATCAGGAACCCAACCCCATGATAACAAAACCATTCCCATGATACTGGCATCAATCCATTCATGAGGCAGAGCCCTTATGGCCTAATCACCTCTTAGAGTTCCTACCCCCCAACACTGTTGCATTGGGGATTGAGTTTTCAACACACGAACTTTGGGGGGACACATTCAAAGCATAGGCAACATATTTGATTGATTATTTTTTTTTCAATTAACAGTTAAGGGTGTTTTCTACTTACCTACTTTATTCTCAACCTAAGATTATGCTAAGTAACATCTCAATATTCCCCACACTTTTTTTTCCTCTGTTCCAGCGGGACTTATTTGTGTGTGTATGTGTGTGTGTTTTCCTTCCTTTTCAGGATCAGACGCACAAGGTTTTGTCTGCAACCTATATCAAAGTTTTATGGGTGCAGCTGGGTTCTTAATGCAAAGGGACAGAAATAGTGGATGCTGGTCTCAGTCCAATACAACCTTGATGCTTCATGCTAGGCATGCTCAATGAATAAGATCCTTTGTGTTGCCCAATAACAACATCAAAACAGGCAGAAATGATAACTTGTGGGCAAAAATACTCTCAGGAATTTTGTGAGCATTACCCATGCTATTCGTTGAAATGTTATAATTCATCTTCTTGGGAAAAAGGCACTCAAATATTACCGTGGTTTATTGAATAGACAAAGTTGTTTAATTTCTTCTTCAAGCAAAAAGGAAAAAAAATTACTTGTATTTTTCATGTCTTATTCAGTGGTCTCCATTCTTTTTGGCACCAAGGACTGGTTTCATGGAAGACAATTTTTCCATGGACTGGCGAGTGGTGGTGGTGGTGGTGGAAGGGATGGTTTTAGGATGAAACTGTTCCATCTCAGATCATCAGGCTTTAGTTAGGTTCTCATAAGGAGTGCACAACCTAGATCCCTTGCATGCACTGTTCATCATAGGGTTTGCACTCCTATGAGAATCTAATGCCACCACTGATCTGACAGGAGGCAGAGCTCAGGCAGGAATGCTCCCTCACCCTTGCTCACCTCCTGCTTTGCTACCGGGTTGCTAACTGGCCATGGTTGCTCTTGGTCCATGGTCTAAGGATTGGGGACTTCTGTCTTGTATCTTCTTAAGCCAATGAAGAGGAATCTGATAAAGCAATATCAAGTAACCATTTTGATTAAATTAGTTATTTGTTTCAAGTGAATTGATACTAGTGAATTTGGTCAAAGTTCAGAAACCCTACAAAAATTTACATTTAATGGAATAAATTTCCCTAGAATATCTTTTCTTCCTTTAAATAATAGTTTGTAAACACTGTATAAAGTATATAAAGTATTTTATACATTCTTTTCATTGCTTTACTATCTTCCACTGCAGCAGTACTTTTTGGATGGAGTAGAGCCACCCAATGAATGTCCCCATTTTGTAGAGATAATGTGGCCATTGTCACTGACTCACAGCCCAGAGAAAGGTTTCTATTTTCAGGAGCTATCATAGTGCTTTTGCTTAGTGGGTCTTCTGAAAGGTTAACCCATTTCCCATTTAGAAAAAAAAATGTGCAGTTTGCTGCCAGCACTGATTTAATTTTACATAAACATACTCTTTGAGGCTGAAGCAAATCGGACCTGATTTTCAACGTGAAAAAAAAATATAAAAACTGTTCTTGGAGTTATTTCTAAACAGACCTTGTCTCTAATTCTAATGGAACAGACAGGTTTATAATGTTACATTAGGATTAGAGACAAGAGTATTCTTGAGGCGAAAGGGAAATGGGTTAAGACAATATGAAGTTGTTAACATACATTTTCACTGAAAGACACAGGGATCAAAAATCACTTTCGTTTTCTGAGAACACTTCTGGCAGCATCAGTATTTCAGGCTGGGCCTCCTCTTCCAGTTTCCTCCCCTGCCCTTTTCCGTTTACCCCCTCCCCTCTTCTTTGATCCTCAGCCCTAGAAACATTCATGCTGAGCGCCGTTTTATCATTCTGCTTGCACAGTTTCTTAACTTTTTTATTTCCTTCTGTGGATAACTTTCCTTTCACCGATAAATCCAGAAACTTATAATTCATGATTAATATATTTGAATACTATGTTTCTGTAGTAGAAATGACAGTAATTTATGATTTGGGATTTTAGATAGTCTCTCTTTTCTTCACCCAACTTCTTCTCTCACTCTTGCCAAGTGAGACATGTTTTCCCTGACATATATTCCCTTTAATTATAGTCATTGACTATTAGATATTTTAGGCTCAACCATCATTTCTTGAGAAGAGTGAAATCTTTCAGTAGAAAGTATCTTTGGACCCAATTCATATGCTAAAGGCTAGAAAAATAAAGTAGCTAAAAATCTTAGACGAAGTTTGATGTAAAAAATGTTTTTAAATATAGGACTGATTAAGTAGGTATAAAGAGAATCATCTGTCTTAGAGATGTTTTTTTTATTCCCGAGAGGTAGGTTTGACTATGAGTTTCTCAAGGAACCTCTTACAGGTAAACTTAAGTATTTATGATCCCAGGAGGAGCCACTGGTATCTTTGCTATGGCCTATAATTAAGTTTATCATGCTTTCTTCCAATGCCAGATATAGGTTTAATGTGTGTGTTTTCTGGAGGAAATCTTTAAATTTGGCTTGAAAAGTTCTTTGTCTTATTTCACAAATACAGCTTTCTTCAAAAAGCATACCCAAAAGGTTTTTTTTTTTTCTAGCTATATATTTTGGCTACTTCTAGTCATAATTAACCTCCCTTAATGACTTACTTCAGTAAAATAACTTTTTTTTTTTCCAGAAGGGCTTTTTGAAGTGAAATAGCTGATGTAAATGAATGCATGAATGCATAGGCATATTTCTGTTTCACCATTTAAAGAGTCCTTTTTAGCCTGGAGATGCCCTACATTCAGCCTTGTAACTGTTATCTCTACTAATTCCACATAAGGAAGAGGAAAGTTTCTAGTCGTTGTTTTTGGTCATTGTATCTCAGTTCTTTAGTTCAGGATGTTCTCAATGCAACTGGTTATTTAGCTTTGTTAGACTTTCAGAACATCCTTTGTTTGTCTCCTTGTGGCTGTATCCACATCGTTTGTTAGATTGCTGTATGGAACACATGTGCTAAGTGAGGAGACAGCATGCTTCTCTTATTCTCCTTCATGTTTTAGAGACATTATTTATAAAATTACCTATCTCTGTAATGAATAAATAATGAACCGGGAAATAGCTTCTCATTTTGCTTGAATAACAATTTCATGCAGAATTTATTTACTTTTATCATTTTAGAGATGCAATTTGAACAAAATATTTGGCTGAAAAAATCTGGGCCCTTGTTTAGTATTTCCATATTTCACATGGATGGATATTTTTGTTATTTAGAGAGGCTGTCTTTATGGTCATAAAGCATGCATTATCACTGATTTTTCAAATGTGTAGTTCAAGTGTTAGTATTTAGAGAATCATAGCCAAAGAGTGGTAGAGTGTGTTAAAAAGGGTAATGGTGGTCTGAATCTAAGCCCCCAACTATCACCGTCGCATCTACCTTTCATTTCTTGTTGTGAACTCTCACTTAAAGGAGGAGTTCAGTTATAAGGTTCAAGATAAAATTCTCCTCACAGCACAACTTCATTCATTTCAAACACCATAGATGGTAGAGAAATATTCTCAAGTCCAAAATCATTAAAGGGAAACCACCTCCCTAACCCTCAGGCATCATTACATTTTAGAAGTCATATTTCCTGAATTTGCAAAAATCTGATGAAGAAGGATGATGGGGACATGAACGTTAATACTGCTTGGGTTTGATGGTGGTTTGAATGGCTTCCGTGCCACCAGATTTTCCCGTCAGTGGATCCACTCACCTTGGAGTAAACCAATTGGGGCAACCAGTCAAATAGCCAGTCTTGTTGGTTCTCCTCCAAAAAATGGGCCGATGTTAATCCTAAGCTTGTAAGATGTTAGGAAGCCTCACTTAGAATGATTTACCAGAGGCAGTGTCCACTTAATAATTCTCCTTTGTTTGGTAGAATTCTAAAATTTGTGATAAAGTTGAACTTATTTCCCTGTTGATAGAATGCCCCTTAGGTGGTAGAACTACCTAAGAAAACATCATTTTTGTTCTGGGAACTCTTGTTCAAATCTCTTTTCAATGGTCACTAATATTTGCTAACTTTAAAATTATGTGGTCTTATTTAACAGAAAGTTTACAAAGAGGATTTTGAGAAGGAGATTAAAGGAAGGTCATCACTGGATTTAGACAAAACTCCAGAATTTTTACATGTAAAGTACATCACCAGTCTTCTGAGGGAGGTACGATCTTGGTGTTTATTATTAAATATCACAAGAAAAGTAAAGAAATAACCCAGGAAATATTTACCTAATTCTCTACTAATTCAGTGTTTGAGATATTAAGGCATTACTCTTTTTTTTCACTTTGATCTTCAATAATAAAGTTTTGCATTTTCATTAAAAGCAAGAAAGTGTGTGTTAACATTTCCAGTTAAAGTTTCCAGATTTCCTGGGAAAACTTGCAACAGCCTTGTTTTTTGTTTTAATTGTAGCTCAGAAGCTCTATAAATAGTTTTATAGTTTTATAGCAGTTTTTAAAAAAACGTTTTGAATATGGGTGGAGAGAGCTTGATTCTTTCAAATTTAATTATTATAAAAACATTTTAGAACCAGCTTTTCCTGTCACTTTCCTGCAGCAAATGTCTCTAAAGGAAGGAGGAAAAAGACCAGAGTTCTCTCCCTCTCTTGACATTTGATATCAGAAATAAGATGCTCACATGTGAAGGTCTGGATAAATGCTACATTACTTATAAGTAGTTTGTGTTCTAAGTAGGGAAAAATAATATACTTAACATATAGAACAGAGGAACTCATGTCCACTTTTTATTTTATTCTCTGCAAAAATTTCCCCAAAAACATAATGTTGCACTTTTTGCTCACAAGTAATATATTAAACTTTCTTAATATTAAGACCTTAAAATTAAAAATATCATGTCTATAGTTCACCCCTTTAAAAGCTATTTTTTTTTTGTTTTTTAAATGGCCAAAATGTAGCTCATAGCTTTTCCAAATCTGCTTACATACTCTTTATATTAAGGGAAAGTGTTCCATAAGTATAAATGTAGTACATAATGTAATATATGTATATATATTATACACAATATAATAATATATATTATGTGATATATAAATGGAATATATATTACCTATATATATGAGATTTCATTTCATTTTGAATTTTTGAACTGAGAAAACTATTCCTGAAGGAAATCTCTTAGACCAGTGAAATAAATTTGAGATTAATTACCTATAGGAGCACATCATCATGAACTTCTTTAATAAGCAAATGCTAACTGGCCATACCATCTAACTGGTTTTAGAAATTTAATGTGATTCAGTGTTGTAATATATATTGTGCTGAAATAGACATGTAATTCCTATAAGAGTTATCTTGCTACACTATCTTTTCTCACTTCTAGTTCCTGGTAAAATTTTTGAAGTTGAAGGCTAAGCAAATGGCAACTTCCTAGAGAGTAGAGCTGTGGGTATTAGAGGCTAGGGACATAGTGGCAGGAGGAGAGAATGGGGAGAGGTTGGTTAATGGATACAAAGGAATGAGCTCTGGTGTTCTGCAGCACTGTAAGTTGAATATGGTTAACTATAATTGATTGGATATTTTTAATAAGCTAGAAGAGAGGATTTTGAGTGTTCACAGCACAAAGAAATGATACATGTTTGAGGTGATGGATATGCTAATTACCCTGATGGGATCATTATATGTTGTGTACATGTATTAAAATATCACTCTGTATCCCATAAATATGTACAATTATGTGTCAACTAAAAATAAGAGGAAAAAAGAGAAATAGTTGGCCATAAGGCTTTTCGGAAGAAAAAAGTTTAATAATAATTTTTAAAAGAATTTTAAATAATGACAACTTCCTACTACTGTTGTCTTCCATTTAAAAATACACTATTTATGTTAATTTTTTTAAAGGAGAATCTTTTTTTTTATCACTTATATACTAATGGCAATGTGAAGTCTATTTTGAGATTCATAAATGACTTTACTATGTGCCATTGCCTTTTTCTTTTATTCCTGTTTTGGAGTGAGTCTTGATTTATTAATTCAGAATACATGCATCAAGGTAGGAAAAGGCTCAGAACACTATATTGTATTGGTCTGTTCTGGCTGCTATAACAAAATACCACAGACTAAGTGGATTAACCAACAGACTTTTCTCAAAGTTCTGGGGACTGGGAAGTCCAAGATGAAGGTGCTGGCAGATTTGATTCTTAGCGAGGGCCCTCTTCCCGGCTTGCAGACAGACACCTTTGTGCTGTGACTTCAGTAGAGGGATAGAACTGTGGTGTTTTTCCTCCTTCATTTAGAGATATTAATCTTATCAAGGGAGTCCCACTCTCACAATCCCATCTAACCCTAATCACCTCCCAAAGGTCCCACCTTCAAGTACGGTCACAATGGGGGCTAGGGCTTCAACATATGGGTTTTGGTGGGACAGAAACGTTTAGTTCATAACAACTATGATGCCAGGTGAAATAAGCCAGGCACCGAAAGACAAATCCTGCATATTCTCAATTTTATGTGGAATCTAAAACACTTGAACTCCTAGAAGCAGAAAGTAGAATGGTGGTTACAGAGGCTGCAGGGTGGTAGGAATGGGAAGGTGATAGTCAAAGAGTTCAAAATCTTTAAACGGGAGGAATACTTTTTTTGAGATCTAGTGCACAGTGTGGTGAAGATAGTACATAGTGCACTTCAAAATTGCTAAGAGAGTAAATTTCAAATGTTCTCACCACAAAAAAGTAAATATTTGAGGTAATGGATATATTATTTAGATTGATTTAATTATTCCACATTGTATTCATAAATTATGACATAATTTTGTACCCCATAAATATACACAAGCATAAATTGTCAACTTCCAATAACAATTTTTTAAAAATTAAAAAATTAACTTAAAAAATAGTTATAGCTTGTCTAATTTGAAAAAGAGGACTTTTGGTAACTTAATTAAATTATTAGTTCCCTTTCTAAGTGTAAGCATTTAGCTTCAAATGAACTTTGCATTTTTTACTTTGTGGTTTTTACATTGACATTGCATTAGAGTGTTCAAAGTATTATTTTATACTTCATTTCCTATGATTTCCCCCATTGCCCTTTGACATTACTAGAACAAGTATTTTTATTTTCGTTTCACCAGGGTGGAAATCAAGGTTGAGCTACTTAAAAGTCCTCCCAAAGGTCACACCACCAAATAAATGAAAGAGGTCTGACTTTCACCTGGGTCATTTGACTCATGTCGTTCCAAAATTATAAAACAGCCCATTCCAATGTCTAGTAAGCTATTAGTTGAGCAGAGGACAGGCTAATTTAATTATATTGGATGAAGGGAAAGTAACATGAAATTAACCCTAGAATTAACTGGAACCTGATTTCTTATCAATAAAGGAAATTTTCATCTTTCATCTAGCAAGTTAATCATAAATGCAACTTAGTTGAATAGGAGTAAGATATTTATGATTTTCATATGCAATTAAGTAAGAAAACAAGCAACTCATTAGCAGAGAAAAATAAGTTGTATGTAAGTATTCATAGAAGACATTTGGATCTACTTAAAATATGAAATTCAAATGGGTGAAATTCAAACTATTATTAATTTGTAGAAAATATTTTGGTTTTACAATTCTTTAAACTGCAAGGAGACAGCCTTCCAAAAGCAAAGCCAATAGAGAAGATAACAGAACCAAGAGATGCAGGAAGAGAGACATCATGTGGATTCCAACTTGACAGTAACTCAATCTTTGGATTTTCTATTCCATGAGTGAATGCATCTCCTTTTTGGTCTACCCTAGTTTGAGTTGGGTTTCTGTCATTTGCAACCTAGGAGTCACCATCACCATCATCATCACTATCATCATCATCATCGTGAGCCATAGATTCCATCATCTATGCAGATTTCATTATCTATGGATGATTCCATTCATCGTCATGAATGTTGAGCCGTAGATTCCATCAGAGATAGTAAAGAGGGCCTTGAAATATTCTGAGGCTTGTAGAAGGGTAAAGTAAATACCTGAAGTAATTGTGATGGATAGTGCTTGAAGTATCTGCTTTCAAGTACCATCTATCAGGCTGTGGTGAGCCCAAGTAATTGAAACTCCTAATAGCTTATTAGACATTGAAATGGGCTGCTTATAATTTTGGAATGACCTGAGTCAAATGAAAGTGGTTTCTGCTCACTTTTTAAACTTTAAAAAAAAACTTTGGCTACGTCAGTCCTTTTGATTTTGTAATTTTCCATTCTTTTGCAACCATGTTCTTTTTTGGTAATGCATGTTTTATAGACAACTTTCAAAAATACTTTAAATAATTAATAAGGAGCATGTATTCTTAAGATCTTCCTCACCATTGAAAGAGAAGATGTCTTTAAAAAAAATCCACTATGGTACGAAAACATATTGACTAAAAGTATGAAAAGGAAAAGGCTGAAAATATGGGAAGCCACTCTGAACTTGGTAGACGGGAAAATGAAGTGTCTGTAGGAAAAAAGCATGAATACTTAGCTGTCTGATTCATTCCTTCCTAGTAATATTTTCTCATTTCTGTGATCTCTAGAAAACATGTGGAATAGCACACTGAATAAAGTGATTCCTGCTAAGTTTTGAACTGTGATATTCTTGTCTCATAGAAAGAATATAAAAAAGATTTGGAAAATGAAATAAAAGGGAAAGGAATGGAACTTAATTCAGAAGTTCTTGATATCCAAAGAGCAAAGCGAGCCTCTGAAATGGCGAGTGAGGTGAGTATGTTTATTTAACACCTTAGATGAATATGTTTTTAGCTAATTTTCTTATCTGTCAATCTTTCTCAAAGGTTCTATACATCTATAACTTTTATATGTAAGTGATTGTAAATAGCTATATCCTTGTAGTCTTTTCTTGGACTATTAATTTTTTTTAAAATCCCTTTTCTATGTGATGTGAGAAAAATGGCCATTTCCCCATTTTGGAGAAAATCCATATAATAAACGAAAATAGTTTAATGAGATTTAACTTCATCTTTTAAGCAGGTAAAAGGCAGGTGATTGGGAAGGTATGTTATTATGGTCCATCAGTAACTGCAGGTAGAAAGTTCACATGCTTTGCCACTCATAACCCAACTGACTCTCCCAGTCTTTCCCTGGCTGCTGAATGAACCTTATTCAGCCTCTTTATCAAATGAAAGTGGTTTCTGCTCACTTTTCATGCACTTTATAAGGAGAACTGAAATGTCTCTGAAGTGTTTTCAGTCCTGTAATCCTTGTATTATGTCATTACTTTGGGTCATATAGTATCACTGTGCTTTTAAGAGACTTTGGCTGAATTTAGTAGTGAAAGAGCTTAAAGCCTTGTCCCCATATTTTGAAACTCTGATTATAATGATGATGATGATAGCGATGATGATGGTGATGGTGACTCTTAGATTACAAATGACAGAAACCCAACTCAAACTAGGGTAGGCAACAAAGGAGATGCATTCGCTCATGGAATAGAAATCCGAAGATTGAGTTACTGTCAAGTTGGAATTCAAATGATGTCTGTCTTCCTTCATCTCTTGGTTCTGTTATCTTCACTATTGGCTTTGCTTCTGGAAGGCTGTCTCCATTGCAATGAACCCTCTTAATAACAGGATAACTCATATCTATGGCCAGTAATCCCAGTGGGAAGTGAACATCCCTTTTTATAGTTCCAATTAAAGTCTTAGGTTTGAATCTCCTTGGATTAATCTCTATCCTGTGCTCACACCTGACCTAATCATTGTGTCTGGGGTTGGGGGAGTAGAATGTGCTGATTATCCTCTCGTGGTCACCCATTTGTTGAGGTAGTTTAACAGTGTCTTATATAAAACATTCTAAATTTTTATGTGTTTAAAACATGACCTTAATCTTGGCTATGTTCACATTCTTTAAGTAAAGGAAACATTTAAAAGGCACTTTAGTAGAATTAAAAATATATGTGGGGACTAGGAAGGTGATGGAAATCAATCCTTCCCAAGGGTATGGATTGAGATAACTTAGAGGTCATTTCCCAAAAGGAAATCATGGAACTTTTTACCAGAAGGAGGAGGAATGGATGCCGGTCAGCCATAAACAACACATCCCCATGGTGAGGTCTGTGGCTAACATTGTCATCACATTATCCCTACATTAGTCATTTTCTGCAAATTCTTCTGTTGCCATGACATGTCCAATCCACATGCAGAGATTGTCTTGTAATTACTTGTCAGTAGCATGTGTAAAAGTTGTTTTATTCTCTCAATGGCAAAGTACAGACAGATGCAGTTGAATGGCAGGATGGCGGCTGGAGCAGCATTAATTGGGCCTTATTAGGAGAAAGAAGGACTGGCCTAGGAGAATAAGATTGAAAAACTGGAAGAAGGTGTCAGGTGTTGATCATCTCCTCTGTGCTATGCACTCTCATTGATCCTCACAATGAATCCTCCATGGAGGTACAGACATACTGTGGAGATATTATGTGTTTGGTTCCAGACCACCCTAATAAAGCAAATATCACAATAAAGTGATTCGCATGAACTTTTTGGTTTCTCAGTACATATACATGTTATGTTTATACCACACTGTAGTCTAAGAAGTATGCAATAGGCTTATGTTCAAAATACATCCATATCTTAATTAAAAGTACTTTATTGATAAAAGTACTAATGATCATCTGATCCTACAGCAAGTGGTAATCTTTTTGCTGGCAGGGGGTCTTGTCTCTATGTTGATGGCTGCCGACTGATCAGGATGGTGGCTGCTGAAGGTTGGGGTGACTGTGGCCATTCCTTAAAATAAGATGACAATGAAGTTTGCCACATTAATTGCCTCTTCCTCACATGAAAGATTTCTCTGTAGCATGTGATGCTGTTGATATATTTTACCCACAGTAGAACTTTTTTTTTTTTATTATACTGTAAGTTTTAGGGTACATGTGCACAATGTGCAGGTTAGTTACATATGCATACATGTGCCATGCTGGTGTGCTGCACCCATTAACTCGCCATTTAGCGTTAGGTATATCTCCTAATGCTATCCCTCCCCCCTCCCCCCACCCCACAACAGTCCCCAGAGTGTGATGTTCCCCTTCCTGTGTCAGAACTTTCAAGATTAGAGACCATCCTCTCAAACCCATTGCTGCTTTAATGACAAAGTTTTTGTAATATCCTAAATCTTTTGTTGTCATTTCAACAGTGATCCCAGCATCTTCACAAGGATTTAATCTTAATAAACCACATTCTTTGCTTGTCCATCGGAAGCAACTCCTTATCCATTCAAGTTTGATCATGAGATGGCAGCAATTCAGTCACATTTTCAAGTTCCACTTCTAATTCTAGTTCTCTTGCTATTTCCACTGCATCTGCAGTTGCTTCCTCCACTGAAGTCTTGAACCCCTCAACATCATCCATGAGAGTTGAAATCAACTTCTTTCAAACTTCTATTAATGTTGATATTTTGTACTTCTCTCATGAATCACTAATGTTCTTAGTGGCATGTAGAATGGTGAATCTTTTTCAGAAGGTTTTCAATTTACTTTGCCCAGATTCATCAGAGGAATCACAATCTATGACAGGTATAGCCCTATGAAATGTATTTCTTAAATAATAAGCCTTGAAAGTAAAAATTTTCCTTGATCCATGGGCTGCAGAATGGATGTTGTGTAGCAGGCATGAAAACATGAATATCCTTATACAGTTCTATCAGAGCTCTTTGGTGACCAGGTGCATTGTAACTGAACATTAATATTTTCAAAGGAGTCTTTCTTTTCTGAACATTAGGTTTTGGCAGTGGGCTTCAAATCTTCAGTAAACGATACTTTAAACAAATGTGCTGTCATCCAGGGTTTGTTATTCCATTTATAAAGCATAGGCAGAGTATATTTAGCATAATTCTTAAAGACCCTAGGATTTCCAGAATGGTAAATGAGCATTGGCTGCAACTTAAAGTCAACAGCTGCGTTAGCCCCTAGTAAGAGTCAGCTTGTCCTTTGAAGAATTGAAGCAGATATTGACTTCTCCTCACTAGCTATGGAAGTCCTAGATGGCATTTTTTTCCAATAGAAGGCTGTTTTGTCTGCATCAAAAATCTGTTGTTTAGTGTAGCTAGCTTCATTAATTATCTTAGCTAGATCTTCTGGATGACTTGCTGTGGCTTCTCCATCAGCACTTGCTGCTTCACCTTGCACTTTCATATGATGGAGATGGCTTCTTTCCTTAAACCTCATGAACCAACCTCTGCTAGCTTCCAACTTTTCTTCTGCAGCTTCTTCACCTCTCTCAGCCTTCACAGAAATGAGGAGGGTTAGGGCCTTGTTATGGATTAGGTTTGGTTTAAGGGGATGTTGTGTCTGGAATGTTTTGTCTGGTTGATCTATTCAGACCACTAAAACTTTCTCTATGTCAGCAATAGGGTTGTTTCACATTCTTATAATTCATGTGTTCACTGGGGTAGCACTGTTAATTTCCTTCAAGAACTTTTCCTTGGCATTCACAACTCGAATAACTGTTTGGCACAAGAGTCCTAGCTTTGGGCCTGTGTTGGCTTTTGACATCCGTTCCTCACTAAGCTCAATCATTTCTGGCTTTTGATTTAAAGCACGTCTCTTCTTTTTACTTGAACATCTAGGGGCCATTGTAGGGTTACTAATCCGCCCAATTTCAATATTGTTTTGACTTAGGGAATAGGGAAGCCCAAAGAGAGGGAAAGAAATAGAGGAACAGCTGATCAGTGGAGCAGCCAGAACACACACATTTCTCGATGAAGTTCACTGACTTATAGGGGTGCATTTGGTGGCATCTCCCAACAATTAAAATAGTGTTGCAGGACTTCTCCTTAGTTCAGCTAAAGACAGGATCCTTGTACCATGGCCATGAAAGTTTAGGCTCACAGACGGTTTGAAGGGTGAGTAAAGCAGAGTTTTATTGGGTGTAAAGGAAGAAAAGGGGGAAACAGGGACTCTTTGCAAGGCCAGAGTCCCTGCTAGAGTGCTTCCCGCCTCACAGTTTGAATACCAGGTTCCACACAGGAAGAGGAGGGGCCAGGCTCCTCCCTGCTGCAAACTGCCCGAACTTCTGTGGCTCCACCCCAGTACATGCTCTTCCCAGTGTGCAGGCCAGTTGGAGTTTTGCCAGCGACCCCATCCTATCTGTCTGTCTCAATAGTAACGTCAAAGATCACTGATCGGCCAGGCGCTGTGGCTCACACCTGTAATCCCAGCATTTTGGGAGGCCAAGGTGGGTGGATCACCTGAGGTCAGGAGTTCGTAACCAGCCTGGCCAACATGGTGAAACCTGGTCTGTACTAAAAATACAAAAATTAGCTGGATGCGGTGGCTCATGCCTGTAGTCCTAGCTACTTGGGAGGCTGAGGCTGGAGAATCGCTTGAACCCAGGAGGCACAGGTTGCAGTTAGCCGAGATCACTCCACTGCACTCTAGCCTGGGCAAAAGAGCAAGACTCTGTCAAAAAAAAAAAAAAAAAAAAAATCACTGATCACAAACCACTATAACAGTTTGAAATATTGTATTACCAAAATGTGACACAGAGACACCATGTAAGCACATACTGTTGGAAAAATAGCACCGATAGGCTTGCTTGACAAGCAGACTTGCCACAAACCTTCAGTTTGTAAAAAAATGCAATATCTGCAAATCACAATAAAGTAAAGCACAATAAAAATGAGGTATGCTTGCATTACTACCTTCATTTTGCAGATGAGTAAACTGGAAAAGTTAAGCATTCTCAGTGTCATACAGCTGGTGAGTGCTCTGGCCCCCAAGTTCATCTGTTTTGTACAACAGCAGCTCATTTAAACCCACCTCCCTATCTTCCAGCCCCAAAGAAAATTGCCAGTGAAGATTTTCACATGGCAACTGCCTTTGTATACTAAACGTCTTCGGAGCTTTGCATGCCCTTCTTCAGTGAGAACGAGATAATCGTTCTAAGCAGTTCAGAAAATTTAGTTGTGAGTGATCATTCATAGTACTCAAGGAGCTTCGTTACCTCTTTTGTAAAATATGTTTAACTATATATTTTTTTTGGTATCATTGACTGCAGATGCATGTTTGCCCATTGAGTGTTTGAATGTCGTAAAATGTTGTCTTTTGCAGAAAGAATACAAGAAAGACCTGGAGTCAATAATTAAAGGGAAAGGAATGCAAGCTGGCACTGACACCCTTGAAATGCAGCATGCCAAGAAGGCTGCAGAGATAGCGAGTGAGGTTAGTAGGGTGCGTGATGCAGGCCTTAAGACTCAGATTTTGGAACCTAACAAATTGTATTAGCAACTTGATTACTATATGGAATTTCTCAAAGCATTGTGGCTGGTTTAACAGTTTGGAATGGAGACTCTTCCAAAGCATTATGCCTGTTTGAAAATTTACAGTTTTTGCTTTGCTCATATCCTTCCAATATATCAAAAAAGCTTGGTGGGAGGCATTTTAATTGAACACACACACACACACACATACACTCTCCTGCACGCCTTATTTCAGAATACAATAGATTTAATGATAATCTAGGCTATGATAAATGTTTTCATGGTGTTTTTTGATGGATCGTGTGCTGCTTGGCATATCTGTATTTCCAAATTTCTGAGCAGAACTTCATATATGGACAGTTAACATGAGAACAATAGTCATTTCTGTTTGATTGCGTGTTCTTAAAATAGACTTTGTTGACATGATCAGCATGCCTGAAATTTCTACACAGTCAGCATTTTGGGTGGAGGTATGATATAACCTGAATGACCATGTTCATTCATCTAACACCAGTTTTTTCTTCATGCGATACAGGATATTGATTTAGAAGTTTTGTCTTAAATTCTGTGACAGGATGGATATCACATCACAAGGTTGTAGGAGTCAGACCATATGCATACTTTTCAAAGGAAATACCCTAGAACTTTCTCTGTACCTCTTGAACTTCCCCAGAAAATCTGAGAATATAAAAGGATCGCTGGAGTAAAGAAGACTTGGGATGTGATGATTTTATAAACAGTGTATGTGAAGAAAAAATCAGGGTGCAGGTGAAGGGGTCCTGCTCACTTATCTCAAGGCTGGTTAGATGGGGGCTTCAGTGGAGTATTCTGAGACCCGTTGTGTGACCTTTGCACTTAGGAAGAGCTGACTCAGGACTGACACCTTACAGGAAATCTGGAAGGCTAGAGGTAGCTGCTTAGCTGCTAGGGAAGTTACTGTTGTTTTGAAAATGACTGACATCCCCAGAGTTAGGCACTGGCCAGGGAAATGGGATTGCCATGATTGAATAAGACAAAGGAAGTGGAGATGGTATAGGTTTCCTGATCAATAAATGTTCCATTTTGAAGTGGTGACCAGGTGTGGACGGCCAGGAGCGTGAGGAACAGGTACTTGAAAACCTCCTTTATCCCTTTCCTACTTCTGTTCTCCTCCTGAGATGTAGTCATTGTTATAAGTTTGTTATGGAACCTTCCAAATTTATTTTGTGTTTATATAGATAAACATACACATGTACACACAGAGACTTAAAAAAATCTTAAATGGGGTCAGACCCCATTTAAGTGGTTGATTGTTTTCTCACTTTATATTAAGGATTTTTTTCCGTGTTCCTTCGTATAGGTCTACCTCATTCTTACAGAAAAATGAAGAGTTCTATAACATGGATGTGAATATGTGACCATTTATCTTTTGTTGTCTACAAGGGAAATATGTAATGGGATCTCAACATTACAGGCCAAAACTAGAATCCCTAATTTTCCCCTAGGTTAGCTTTCCCCGATCTGCTTCTCTGCAAATGGCACCAACCAAAGCACAGAAGTCACTTTGATTCCTGTCATCAGCATGCTTTATTGATGCCACCCCCATAGTGGTGGTCTAAGTCCATCTTTCTTGCCACCCTAGTCCTAAGCCACCATCTCTATCCTCTAGATCATTGCCATAGCTTCCTAACCAGAATTCTGCTATTATTGCCTTCCTAGTAGACATTCTTTTTTTTTTTTTTTTTGAGACAGAGTCTTGCTCTGTCACCCAGGCTGGAGTGCAGTGGCGCAGTCTTGGCTCACTGCAAGCTCTGCCTCCCAGGTCCTAGTAGACATTCTTAACCCAGCAGGAGTAGAATCCTTGAGGGAATTAAATGAAATTTTGTTAATCTCCTCACATGCAATTCTTTAGTGGTTTCCAGTCACATCCAGTGTAAATTGATTAACTTGGCTCTGGTGAAGTCTCCACTCTCAGGCTGAGAGTCTTAGTCAATAAAACCCCCCAAATAATAATAATAATAATAATCTCATTTGCATATAATCATAGTCAAGTCCCATTTTGCCTAAATGACAGGCTCAGATCCTTTTCAACCAGTGTTCGGGACTTTGCCATAGTTTAATATCAAAAGTTTATTTTTCAGATAAAGTCAATGGATCATATTGTGACACAAATGACCCTCAAGAGTCAGGCCTTCCCATATTGCTGGGCTTGACCATGTGACTTTCTTTAGCCAATGAGACATCAGCAAATGTGACTCAGACTATAAGCACACTTCTGCATTAGGGTTTGCCGTCTTGGAATGTGGATGCCGCCATGTTGTTTTAAACCTTCTAAGTTTTGGTGTGTTTTGTTATGCAGACAACAAATAACTGATGCAAAGGGTGTCTAATGTAGTCTATGTGCTTTAGAACACATTTACATTTGAAAGTTCATATTGGAAGATTGTTACATTCTTTTACCATCGGACCTTGGTGGCTGTCTGTTATCAGTGCCTCAGTTTCATCATATTTGTTGGCCTTCAAATGAAACATTTTATCTTGGGGCTTTAAACAGGCTGACTAAAACAGAGTGCTTTTTATAGACATAGTAATAATTGAATATTATTATTTTGAAAGTTAAACATAATTAAATTTTTATTTAGAAAAGTGATACTGGGAGTGTAAGTCAGTAAAAACAGGAAGGGTTATGAGTGGAAGACAAGAGGCAAAATACTCCAAGACTGAGATTTTTGTTTACCACTTGTCTAAATTTGAGGATCTACTAATAAGCAAACCAACATTTACTTTGCAGCAGAGAATCTACAAATCTGGAGTGTGTCAGCATAATAAATAATTGTTTTAAAGCAAATTTAATTGGCTATAGTTAATAGTTTTTTTAAAAATAACATTTTTCTTTGAAGAATAATATACATATAGAAAATGCAAATTTATATATGTACAGCTTGCTGAATTTTATAATCAGTTTTCAAATGTGACAAAAGTCCCTAAAGACATGTGTGCCTGTGTAATTATGACTATCTTGTAAGCAATAGGTAATCCAATTCCAACTGGCTTAAACAGAAAACACAGGTAACTTATTTGTTGTTCTTATGATTGAACAGTAGAAAAATTCCTAGGCACGACTTGATCTAGGACTCAAATAATGAGATTTAGTTTCAGCTTTCAGTTCTTAGGTAGACATTCTTGTTTGCAAAGAGGCTTCCAGTGGCTCTTATGTGGAAAAAAAGATGTGTGCATCCCGGAACCAATTCTACAGTGTGGGTGATAGGGATAATGATTTATTAAGTCCAGCAGAGACCAGAGACTTGGGCCAGTTTCTGGATGGTTTAGGAGGGGGAGCATTGAGTTGTCCAGTGGCAAATCAGAGAGCCGTTGAAGGGAATAATGATTTATTTAACTCCAGTGGAGTCCAGAGATTTGAGCCAGTCTCACCTAAGCTGGATGGTTTAGGAGTGGGAACATTGAGTTGTCCAGTGGCAAATTAGGGAGCCAATGAAGGGAAAAGAAGGGGTGGATTCCTGAGAAGCACCCAACACTTATTCACTACAGATTGAAAAACAGCAATTTTACAATCACTCTTGACTGACACTTAACTAAGCCATATATGACCCAATAATATATCAAGTTTATCATATTGAAATGTTAAATTTCCCCCTTGGCTAGCTCTGTTTTTTCTTCTTCTTAATTCAGATTAGCAGAAAAAAATTCTTCTGATTACTGGTGAATAAGTTATACTAAGTTGTATTCCTACCACAAGTAAAAACTCTATTATTCTATAGAAATAAAAGAAATAAGGATTCAACTTCATTCCAAAAGACATGGTATTGATGTCAAAATGACATCTCGATTTTTGAGCAGTTTCTCAAATGATTGGAGAGCACTAACTGTGTTTCATTTTCTGCAGAAAGACTATAAAAGAGATCTGGAGACTGAAATTAAAGGGAAAGGGATGCAGGTGAGCACAGACACTCTTGATGTCCAGAGAGCTAAGAAAGCATCCGAGATGGCCAGCCAGGTAAGACAGCAGCGAGATACAAAGTTTAAAATAAATGCCGTGAATCATAGCTAGAAAGAGCATAAGTGTTCTTTCCACATGGGTGGCTTTGAGATTCAAACACGTAAATTTCAACATTGCTATTAAAGTTTAAGCAAAGCTCTAAGATTATTTTCTGTTCTTTTAGAAGCAATACAAGAAGGACTTAGAAAATGAAATTAAAGGGAAAGGAATGCAAGTGAGCATGGATATCCCGGATATCCTTCGAGCCAAGAGGACATCTGAAATCTATAGCCAGGTTGGTCAAGAATGAAGATGCTCAGAATCGTGTATTCCAATGTCATGTTGCCATGTGCTTTGTATGTCTCTATGAATGATATCTTTCTGAGGGCATTGCATTCAGAGTTAGTGTATTCTTTCACTAAGAAACCATTGGCCAAACTTGATTAACCTTACTAATTAATAGGACAACTGTCATAGATTCAATGCAACAGACATTATGGAGAGCTACAGCCTCTCTGTTGGGGCTCCTTGTTTTGAGTCCAAGGACATTAAAACTTTTTTTTTTTTTTTTTAATTTTAGAGATGGAGGTCTCACTCTTTCACCCAGACTGGAATGCAGTGGCACCATCATAGCTTGCTGCCGCCTCAAACTCTTGGGCTCAAGCTTATCTTCCTGCCTCAGTGGGCATGAGCCATTGTGCCCAGCCCAAGGATATTTTAACCTTTTCTTTCTTTCTTTTTTTTTTTTTTTGACTCTATGGACACTTGGCTCAAATGCTTTTGCTCATACTACAGAAAAATAAATTACAAACTATTTGTCTTTTAACCATTTCATAGTGAATATTAATATTAAAATAGTTCCAAATAAAACTAACAGTGGCTAAAGCTGCACAAGGTATAAGGTGAAGTTTAGCGTTAGGTAAAAATTAAGGGAACAGTGAGGTTTTCTTGGTAAAATTTAGATTTGTCAAATATACTTGTCCCATATTCTGTAAACAAAGCTGGATGTGGGAGAAGTAATGACCACAAAAATTTATGGAAGAAGAATTTATTTATAAAATCTGACTTGGGCAAAAACATTCATTAGCAAATAATATCTTTGCTGTAACATTTACTAAAAAAGAATGACTCCCAATGGAAAAAAATAGAAGGAATGAAAAAAATGAAAATGGTTATTTAAAGTTGACCATAGAATTTACTTTGATTAATGGAGTTCATGCAGAAAGGAATGTGTAACAACATTTGGTGAAATTTGTTAAAATTCTGATTAAGACATAAGCAAGGACATTAACCATCCACTAGTTCAAAAAGGTAGTATCAAGATGGCAGAGTCAAATGTCAGAGGACTTGTATGCCTTTCAGCCTCCGCAGACGACACAGCCGCTGGGATGGTCCTGAAATGTGTGTTCTTCTGTTCTCAGTGTCCGTGAACTTGGAGACATTGGCTTGGCCATATCAGCTTAACTAAAATCCTAGGTCAATGCATTAAACAACAAATGGACATTTGAGTCAGTGGAGAAGAGTTACTTACTCTCTCAAGAATGCCAAATTCATTCCTTCAGTAGGTAAATACCTCCTAAGCACCCATTTGCATGCAAAACTAGACATGGCTTGCTCTTGGAAAGCTACAGACAAATCTAATAATCATGTAAATATAGTATTACAACCATGATATATATACCTGAAAGTAAAAGTATTGAGAGTGAAGGTGCGTGAGCTGTCAGATTTCCTGCCTTAACTTAACAGCATAGATTTTTTTTAGTGTGATGTGAGAATATATCTAATTTTAAGGGATTTTAATCACTGAAATTCAATGGGGATACTTAAGAGGGTGTAATGAAGCCTGGTGCATTTAAACATGAATAGTAGTTACCTTTCTTAATAAGCAGTAGTTTGCCAGAATAATTAACTTCACTGATTTTGGAATCAGAGAGCCTGGTTTCAAGTTGTAGCTCTGATACTTACTATCTAGTACCTCAGTTTCTCCATCTGTAAGATGGAAATAATAATAGTATCTGTTTGTCAGGTTGATTAAATGAGTTAATGTGTGTTAAGTATTTAGAACAGTACCCATTACATAGTAACTACAACGTAAGTGCTGGTACTAGGATAAGATACTGCCTGGGTTGTATTAGAGCTCATAGTAGCTCATTTAGTGGAGAGAAAATTAAGATTTTAATCTCATTTTCAAAATACTGGTAACTTTCCCTTAATCAAATCTATCTTCACCTGAAGTAGGAAGCAAAGCATAAATCTAGAAGCCATGTGGTATGGTATCATTCGATCTCTGTCTCTCCGCCTCTCTCTCTCTGTCTCTCTCTGGGAGTGTAACTCAGTAAAAACAGTTTTTTACTCTCTCTCTCTCTCTGTCTCCCTTCCTCATTCCCTCCGTCCCTCCCTCCCTCTCATGCGTGTGCACACACATAGTTTCAGAATTATATTAACTGTTTATATTTTTAGAGAAAGTATAAAGATGAAGCAGAGAAGATGCTTTCTAACTATTCTACCATAGCAGATACTCCTGAAATTCAGAGAATTAAGACAACTCAACAAAACATTAGTGCGGTGAGTAGCCATTACTTCTTTTCAGTTGCCACCTTGAAATTTTGTTTTGTAAGAAATGGTCTTTTTTCCTCATTGTCTGATGTTTTCTGCTGTCTTACTTGAATTTTCTGTCAAGTGTATTATCTTTATTTCTTTAAAATAATAAGAATACTGATAATTTTTACAAATTATAATTTTTCATGATTTTTTTGGAATTACAAATTCAAAATTTCCTCTTTGGTGTAAATGACAGTTATTAACTAAATTTTAAAATTGAACTCAGGAAAGAAGTCTGTCTTCTACACAGATTTTACTTTGAAGATGAAAATAGTCATATGAAGTGATTTTATTCCTGGTTATTGATTGTTTTTACTGATAATATATCTAACGATTTACTCATTCTTAATAAATTTCTAAACTTCTATATTTTTATTTTGAGGAAGAGGAATTGCATCAGCACTTTTTTTTTTAACTTTTATTTTAAGTTCAGGGGTACCCGTGCAGGTTTTCACATAGGTAAACTTGTGTCATAGGGATTTGTTGTACGATTATTTTGTCACCCAGGTGTGAAGCCTAGTACCCATTAGTTATTTTTTCTGATCCTCTCCCTCCCCTCCTACTTCACCCTCTGATAGGCCCCTGTGTGTGTTGTTCCCCTCTATGTGTCCATGTGTTCTCATCATTTAGCTCCCACTTGTAAGTGAGAAAATGCGCTATTTGGTTTTCTGTTCCTGCATTAGTTTGCTAAGTATAATGACATGTAGCTCCACCCATGTCCCTGCAAAGGCCATGATCTCATTCTTTTTTATGGCTGCATAGTATTCCATGGTGTATATGTACCACATTTTCTTTATCCAGTCTGTCATTGATGGGCATTCAGGTTGATTCCATGTCTTTGCTATTGTAAATAGTGCATCAGCACTATTAATTAAGAGGCTGGGTCCAACATTAATAAATGTATAAACTTGACTTCTGTTCTAAAATTGTAAAAATTGACCATACAACTAATATTTTAACATAGAATTAGCTCAGTCATTAATAGTTAAGCATCTCATCAAAATATAAATTCTATTAAGTGTGAGGACTTCTGGAATATTTCCTACCTCCTAATTAGATGGCAAGCGCCAGCTCTCAGAGTAAGCTGGTCAGGTGTCTGCTGGGTCTCCACAGGGATGGCCAGGCTGTACTGAGAAATGGGAAAGTCTTGCTGGAAGGATGAGGAAAGGAGGCTGTGTGAGTCTATAGTGTTCTATAGTTCTAGCCTTTGGAGGAAACCATCTCTCCTACCGTGCTCTCCCACCCACGCAGGGGCCACTGGATTACCAAATGTCAAGAAAGGGAGTAATTCTGTCTTCATTTACCTTTCTTATAATTACTCTGTTTTTCTGCAGAGTACTCATAATGAGAGCACTCATAAATACTCTTGTGTTTTTGTTCTGTTTTGGGTTTGGAAGGGTAGACGTTAGTAGGGGTGGAGACACATGGGAGAGGGTTAAAAAATAAGTGGAAGATGAAGAAGATAGACTTGAAATTAACATCGATATTGACGATGAGCTAGCATTTTCTTGGAAGAGAATGTGGGCATCCTTGTGTTTGGAGCATAGAAGTTGCCTAAAATGTCATTCTCTTTTTGAATTCCGTGATAACGGCTTAATGGGCTTTTGTAATATCTGCTTTTTCTCAAATACACGTGGGCCATATATTTATATTTGAAGAAAGGAACTCTGGTTTGCCAGTGTGTACTCTTAAAGCAAATAATCTGCAGTCAGCCATGGTAGTGGTCTAGCCCTAGAGCAGGAGAGGGTTATTTGTAAGATTATGGGATATAAATCCAAAGTTTTAATGGATTATCTTAATGGATTATTGAATTGGTTCCTATAATTCCAGCACTCATAAATAGATGCAGTATTCGTATTATTATAAAACCTGAGAAATTGTCTTTCTAAGAAGCGGATCTAGGACTTGAATTCTGACAAGCTTAGTTATTCTTTTCCTTTTCTTATAATAAAGGTATTTTATAAGAAAGAAGTGGGAGCTGGCACTGCAGTAAAAGATACCCCAGAGATCGAACGAGTGAAGAAAAATCAGCAGAATATTAGTTCAGTAAGTTCTCTAAAGCATTAGTTATCTTTTCTAAAAGCAAACAGAAACTACAGACAAATGTTTTTAGTTCTTTACTCAACTGGTGGCTTTTTTCCTTTTCTTCTTCACTTTATTGAAATGCTATTTCATCATATATCAAAGATCTAACTTTCAGAACAAAAACTGTATCCTTGCTCGCCTTGACTCTGAAGCAGTGTTTCATTTTGATATATCACAGTGAAGAAGAGCTAGATCATTTTAATGAAACCTAGGATTAGATTTCATCTCTTTGAAGAGAATTTTAACTCTATTAAATTTTGCAAAGAAAGGATACATTTCAGTACCTCTCCACAAGTTGGAAGAAAGAAATTTTTCCCTGATACAATGATTAAAGGCCCCAGAACATTTATTTGGCAGCTTAAGTGAAGGTTTAGATTTGAAAAGGCAAATAGTACCAGTTCATTTTTAATGGATGTCAGTCGCATCTCTAAGCTTTTTATCAGACACACTTCTGCCCATTTCTTCTTTCCAGCCCGTTTTACCTTCTGCTTCTTCCAGCAAAAATGAAAACGAATCACACATCTTCACTATAAATTGTGAAATAACTTACCTTCCAATAACCTTCAGACTCGGGGGAAGGGTCCTCTTCTGTTAGAAGGGTCCTTCTAACATTAAGGTGCTTCATGTTATGGATAAATTTTTTTTTCCATTGCGTATTTGACATTTGCGATGGATAATTGCTTTCCTTACCAATTAGATATTCTCCCATGTATATTTAGTACATTGAGTTTCTTTTCTTTTTTTTTTGAGACAGAGTCTTGCTTTGTTGCCTAGGCTGGAGTGCAGTGGCGTAATCTCAGCTCACCCCAACTGCCTCCCAGATTCAAGTGATTCTTCTGCCTCAGCCTCCCAAGTAGCTGGGATTACAGGCACACACCACCACGCCTGGCTATTTATTTTTATTTTTTTTTATTTTTAGTAGCGATGGGATTTCACCATGTCGGCCAGGCTGGTCTCGAACACCTGACCTCAAGTGATCCTCCCGCTTCAGCCTCCCAAAGTGCTGGGATTACAGGCATAAGCTACTGTGCCTGTCCATTACATTTAGTTTCTTGAGGAAGTAAAAAGGATTCGTTCTTTAAATCCCTTACTCTGACTTATCTTTTCACCTTCATCCTTGGAAAGAGCACCTCCCCTTTAAGTAATCCAAGCAGAATGGCCTTGATTAGACTCATCTGTGGGTCACTTGGTCATTATGCAGCATCCAGAGAATATCAGTGTGGGTCAGCATTTGTGAAGAAAGTGTAGGAGAGGCAAGAGAATGCAATAGTAAAGCATACTTCAAAATAAAAGTATAAAAAGTCTGCAGAATATGAGTGCAATAAAACCTCTGTAGCACGCATGGAGCTGTCTCTTGAAGAAAGTGTAAGGAGGACCTAGGCTTAAGGTGTGACTGAGAGTGGATGGTGTGTTCTTCTGATCTTTCATGGTGAGAGCCTGTGTTAGCCTGGTAGATAAATTAGTTTGGGAGAGAAGTATAAAATATTCATTGCTTCACTTTCCAATGATAATGTTTAAAATGCACCCATTGATGTACTGTGACTTAATATTATAAATATTCTGTAGTGTGCAATTCTATAGACTACAGTGAAATAACTGTGCTGTTTTGGTTAGATTCGCTTTGAAAAACAGAAGTGTTCATCTTTAATCATGTTAAGCTTCTCACCCGAGGAAAATCCCACAGAGTATTACAGTATATCATTTCGTCTCTTAGCATCCCACAGCCTCTTCCAGCAAACAATAAATGCATAGTTCTGTATCTGCATGAGGTTGGGCCATAAACACCTGCTTAGTATTCAAATGGAAAGTTGCCCTTTTAAGATTAGCTAGATCTGTCAAACCAAGATATGATTCTCTAACATTTAAAGATCTCGACATTTTCCACCTCCAGAGTACAAGCCTTTTAGCTGTTAGCTCTCTGTCTTAAGAACTATTTTTGAATTTTATTTAGAGGTAGCCTGTCTCAGTGAACTTCCAATTTAACTGTTTTGGGTGTGGACTAATATTGGCATTGTTACTTATATGAAATCCATAGATACTAAGACGTAGATGATATCTGAGATATTTAGGTACTGTTTCTTTATGACAGTCTGCATGGATTTCACCCTTAATCATTTTAAACATTACCAAGTGATTTCTGAATCATGTTTCATGTAGATTTAGATATTTGCTAAATTTCAACACGGCCTCTTAAGTTGAGCCTGTGCTTTCATATATTTACATATATATGTATCCTTTTCATTCAAGGAAGATTGAATATGAATCATCTTCCATGAATTGTAGACATATTAAAATACCACCTGAAGTGATAGTATCACTAATCATTTTATGAGTTCAAAGGAATCTTTCTTGTCCCATGCATAACTGTATGCCCGTATTACCATTTGCCTGATTGATCTTCCTCTAAATATATTTGATGGGGGAGATTTTGAGTGAAGTAGAAGCCGGATAAAGGTGAGCTTTTCCTAATGTGATTGTGTGGATAGCAGATCTCTCTGACTTCCTGGCACTGACCTTCCTTATAGTGATGCAGGACCCAGTGGTCTATGCTTTTAGTACATTTCCTTCCGTCTCCCTTTTTCTCTTCTTTTATTGTGCTCACTTTATTTTTTTCCTTATTCTATAAGGAAATTCCTTATTTCCTTATAAGGAATTTCCTTATTTCCTTATAAGGAAATTCCTTATTTCCTTATAAGGAAATTCCTTATTTCCTTATAAGGAAATTCCTTATTTCCTTATTTATTTCCTTATTATTTATGTGCTCTCAGTCAGACAAACAGTGCTCCCCAGACTCTGTGGCTAAATCAGTTTGACTTTTGCCTTTAAATACTTGTTACATTTTAATTACCACATTACTAGAAACTGCTTTTTGGATAGGAAATAATCATTTTATTTAAGATAATTTACAAGGTTTTTTTCCTGCATCTGCCTAATAATAAAATTTATTTTCATAAGCAACATTTGCTTATTTTACTTCAAAAACTTCTATAGTGATGAATAAGTGAATAGATATGGATTTATTTTTACCTTAGGAATAAGGAATCCTGAAAGCATCAGATAAAATTAAGAATTATGTCCCCAGTGAAGGAGAAGTAATGTTGGAATTAATAAAATTCAATTATGCAATAGTTACAATTGAAGAATTCTCAATATTTTAAAGCCTTGAGTAGAATAAAGTTAACATTATATTCTTATAAATTATGCAGGTGAAATACAAAGAAGAGATTAAACATGCAACAGCCATTTCTGATCCTCCAGAACTAAAGAGAGTTAAAGAAAACCAGAAGAACATCAGCAATGTGATCATATTTCTTAAGTATTTTAAAAAAATTTTATTGTATATCAACATATAATGACAGCATAAAACCTGTACAGGTCAAATCCCATCACAATGAACCTCATTGCGAGAGGATCGGTTCCTTAAAAGTGGAGCTAGCATTTTACACATCTGTATGCCCTCCATGACGCCTAGCCTAATGCCTTGTGTCAGCATTTATTTATTAAAGACACATATTATTCAGACATACAGAGTGGAATCATAGACATTGGAGACTCCAAAAGGTAGGAGGGTGAGAACAGGGTGAGAGGTGAAATATTGTTGGGTACAATGTACACTATCTGGAGTAATGTTTACACTAAAAGCCCAGACATCACCACTATGCAATATATCTATGTAACACAACTGTTCTTGTACCTTTGAATCTATAAAAACTAAAAAAGAATGAAACCTATTTTCAGAAACATATATTGATATTTTCTTTTTTGTTTTTTCATTTGTTTTGTAGTCATATATATATATATAATCTCTATATATCTATATATTTATAGACTCTATATATCTATATATAGCCTATATTAGGTAGTCCATAAATCTCTATATAGTCTATATTAGATAGTTTATATATAGTCTATATTAGATAGTCTGTATATATCTCTATATAGTCTTTCTGTATCTAGTTAGACTACTACGTATCTATATAGATATATAGACTATATATATATTAGTCTACAAAGCAAAACAAATCACAAAAAAGAACATTTTCTATTTCTTTTATCTATACCTATTTCTGAAAATAGGTATAGATATCTATGAATATATATATTTATGAAAATAGGTATAGATATCTATCTATACATAGACCTATCTATAGATAGATAACATATATATATATATATATATATATATATATATAAGTCTACAAAACAAAACAAGTGACAAAACTAAAAATGAAATGTGTTATTGAATGTCTTCTCTGTTCTTGTTCTTGGGGGATTTTAAAGATGAGAGGTATGCCTTGAGATTAGGGGTCGTGGGCATCCTCAAGGTTTCTAGGAGAAACAGAGATAGGAGTATATAGCTATGATTCATTGTTTAAGTGCCATTACAATAACCGTTATTTTTGGGTGCTTACTATGCATTTTGAGTACTTTACATTGCAATATCTCATTTAGTCATAAGTAATAATGCCTCTTGCAAAGTGCTGTGCAAACGCAGAAGGAAGGCTATGCAGTGGCAGAGAGAAAGAGCCTTGGGGAAGGGGTAATGTTGGAGTTAGATCTTGAAAAAGTAATAAAAGGTTTAGGGCTGAGTTTTGTGAAGAAAGGCATTCCTGGCAGAGCAACCAAATATGTTCAGGATCCAAGGCTTGTTCCAGGATTCAAGAAGAGGGTTTAGTGTGATGAGTACTTGGGGTGAAAGATGGCAGGAGAGGATGCTAGAGAGGGAAGTTGAGATACAGATCACAAAAAGGTAGTGTGGATTCCCACAGTGTCTCTAAAGTGTGGTTCATATACCATTATGGCATTCCGGTAGATATTATGTGGCTTACTGATAATCTTAATGCTTAAGAGCAGTTGACTTCATGATTAAATTGTTTTAATGTTTACCTTCTTCCAAAAGAAGGGTGACTAGTTTTCAATTGATGGTAGAAATATAACAATCTCTTAGAAATAACTTTATTTGAAAATAAACAGTGAATTAATTTAATGAAAAAGTTTAACAGTGTAGGTGTTATTTGTAGTATTTATCTGGTATGACATATAGAAAGGGGCATGCAAATGGCAGAAATCTGGGAAATTTGGATAACACTCATATGGTGGATAAGAACATGGACCCTGGACTGTTGGACGGTTTGATCCTACTCCAGATCTTACTTGTTGTATAATTGTTGTAAGCCATTCACCTCTCGAAACCTAAATTTTCTCTATATAAAGCAAGGATAAGAGTATTGAAGAGATATTGCCTGTGAAGCACACAGCATGTTTGTGAAGGGATGAATACAAGACGTGAAGATTCTATCAAACTTATGTACCCAAACTTACATCCACTAGAAATTGGCAGTAAGAGTTTCTCTATGTCAATAATGTGAATTTACTATTCAGATGTACCCCCTTTGAGCTTTAGCCAGAGTGATTTCTTTGGAGCTTGCCATTAATATAGATTAAACTGAAACTTTCCTTCCTTTAGCTCAATCACCCAGTCACAAGGATCTGCCTAACATCTCAAACTACATACCATGGCACAAAGAAAGTTACATATCGAGGAAAGAGACCACAGGAACCTTACCCCTTTTCATTTATTTTTTAAACTTATCCAACTTCCCTTCACTCTCATGTTCACTACTAAGAGTATGCATCTCAAGTCTATTTCTTTTTCTTTTCTTTCTTTATTTTTTTTTGTTTTTTGTTTTTTGAGATAGAGTCTTACTCTGCCGCCCAGGCTGGAGTGCAGTGGCATGATCTCAGTTCACTGCAACCTCTGCCTCCTGGGTTCAAGCAATTCTCCTGCCTCAGCCTCCCGAGTAGCTGGGATTACAGATGCAAACCACCCTGCCTGGCTCATTTTGTTTATTTAGTAGAGATGAGGTTTCACCATGTTGGTCAGGCTGGTCTCGAACTCATGACCTCAGTTGATCCACTTGCCTCAGCCTTCCAAACTGTTAGGATTACAGGCGTGAGCCACCACACCTGACCTCAAGTCTGTTTCATCAGCAGGCCCTGTAGGTCTTGTGGGGATTTCTTGTAAAAGAAAATTCCCTAACCTGAACTTTAAGGTCTACAAAGACATTAAAACTGTCCCTGTGAAGTTTCTTCTAATGAGATCTTAACTTCCAGCTCTACTTTTGCCTGCCAAAAGTTCATTTGCCGTTCTGATTTTCTCTTTTGATGCTCATTTATTTTGGGAGGTGTTGTGGAATTGTTGGGAAAGCTGACCACAAACAATGGAGTTAAATCCCCAGCTAAGAAAAACACCTCTGTGCATTAAGTCAGGAAAATTTCTATAATGCTAGGTCAGAGATGGGGCTTCCAATGTTAGAACGGCATAGAGAAGAACCTTTGAAGTTCATGGTTTCTTTATACAGTAATAGTCTATCACTAAAGTTCAGGTACAGCATTTTGTGACTCTCCTTCCCAATGATAAGAATGTAGAATTATTATTTTTAAATATAAAACGGCAATTTGATAAATGTTGCTTTAGTGCTATGAAGAAATGAATTCATAGAATTCATTCTTACTGATGAAGGGATTATTCATTGTTACTGATGAGATCAAACTCAGAGAGGCCACCAATAAATAATATAATCTGAAGGAAAACAATGAAAGTTGTGACTTAAAACATTTGATAACGGTTGGGTGTGGTGGCTCACACCTGTAATCCCAGCACTTTGGGAGGCCGAGTCGGAGGATTGCTGGAGCTTGGGAGGTTGAGGCTGCAGTGAGCTGTGATGACGACACTGCACTCCAGCCTGGACAACAGAGCAAGACCTCGTCTCAAAAATAAAACAACAACAACAACAAAACCACTTGACAAGGAAAAGACTGGCATTGCCAAGAAGATAAAATCTATAAGCAATACATATATCACTGTGAAATCCTGATGATTTTATTAATGAATGTTCTGTAGCCATGTGACATTTAAAAAAATCTGTTCCAATGTTTTGGGGTGTATTTATTTCCCATAATCTCAAACTGTCTTGCACCTTGTCTCTCAGCTCCAGTATAAAGAGCAAAACTACAAGGCCACTCCGGTAAGCCTGACCCCGGAGATAGAGAGAGTGAGGCGAAACCAGGAGCAGCTGAGTGTGGCAAGTCGTTTCTGTTTCCTTTTATATTTTCTCAAATATAACATATTTTTATTTAAAAATATGCCCTTTGGAAGGCCATTATCCTTAGCAAACTAACACAGGAACATAAAACCAAATAATGCATAATAATGAGAGCTAAATGATGAGAACACATGGACACATAGAGGGGAATAACAGACACCGGAGCCTGTTGGATGGGAGAGGATGGGAGGAGGGAGAGGATCCGGAAAAGTAACTGTTGAGTACTGGGCTTAATGCCGGGGTGATGAAGTCATCTGTACAACAAACTCCCGTAACACAAGTTCACCTGTGTAACAAACCTGTACACGTACCCTTGAACTTAAAAATAGAAGTTTAAAAAAAAATGAATTTGAGCAACATGCAATTACATGGATGAATCATATCATTATAATATGAAAAAGTGAATATGTACATGCAGCATTAATTCTTTTGTAAAATTTAACAACTGCAATAATAATGATGATGATAAGTGGAGTACCTCCAGATTTAATAAAACTATCTAAAAATTTAAAAAGGAAAAGCTTTGCACCCTCTGCATTTTTGGATGTTCTTTTTCACATTTCTTTGTTGAAGGGCATGAACTGTGTGTCCAGGAAATTTGGGACTGTGTTGCTCTATCTTAGCTGTGTATGCTTATTCAAGAGATCTTCATTAAGTACCCAAATGTACTGGTCATTGCCCTGGTCACCCAGACACAAAGATGGATAAGACCCACTTTCTATCCTCAAGGACCTCATAGTTCAGTTGGCAAATCCCTTAAAAAATGCAGTTAATGGAGAATACTGGATCTGATGTCAATATGAAATGAAAAAATATGTATTGGAACAGGGCAAAAGAAGACCTGGCTTGACTGGCATTCTAAGACATAGTATCAAGTCAAAGAGCCTTATAAATGGAAAACATTTTTCAATCATTCAATAGTCTGTTGTGAATAAAGCAAAAATAGTTAACAAGGCACCGCTACTCTGTGCTGGGCCCTGTACTAATGTTCTATGTAAACCCATGAGGTCAGCACTGTTTGTTCCTCTGGTTGGAAGATATGGGAAACTGAGTCTTGGGAAGGTCAGAGGACATGCTGGCCTCCCACCCCCGGCCCCCCACCCAGCTAGTACAGGCAGAGCTGAGATTGGAACGTATTGCTGAACTTTCACCAATACAAACAAAAGCCTTCTTTTTCCAAAACAAGTACTTTGGAAAGACTTTAAAATGTAAGAGCAGGTTCTCCTGGGTGGAGATAATGAGGCTCAACACTGTTTATCCCTATAGTATCCCTGGGAGGTGGCAGGAGTCAGAGAGCGTTATCTTCTATAGAAGGGAGAAGCCCCAGGGTCAGAAGACAGTAAAAAGCCTTCTAGGGTGACAGGGAATGGACTTCACAAGAGTTCTCTTGTAATGACTTCATTCTGGCTTTTCTTTTAAAGCACGTTGCCTTATGATTCCATTACTTTTATTTGTGGAATTTACGGTTAATTTTGATATTTAAGAGGAAAGCATTTATTGAAGACTTATTTAAACAGTACCACCAACAACTTGTGCTTGCTAAATCAGACCCATCGGAATGTGGGCGTATATGTAAGCGTGAAGGTTGATGTAATCAGCTGTGGAAAAAAATGTGTAAAAAGATGGTGTTAATTTTGAGCCTCGCCCTCTGTGGTATTTCAGTGGAGCCCATTGTGCTATCTGTTAAAGTTCTTATTTATCCTTCTTAGGTAAAATATAAGGGAGAACTTCAACGGGGAACTGCAATTTCTGATCCACCAGAGCTGAAGAGGGCAAAAGAAAACCAGAAAAACATCAGCAATGTGTGATCATCTTAGTAACTTTTTTCTTACACTATCAAATGCATTGTCCATGTGTGAACGAAGGGATTATATTTATAGAATTTTCATAACCTTGAGCTGATGTCCTGTTCTCATTTGACTAACAACTTATTTGAAAGATTTCAGGGACTTTGGTATTGTGGGTACAGTCAGGTGTTCCCCACCTCAGGGTTCCCAGTGACTCATCAGGATGACTTTTTTCTTTCTGTTTTTTTGAGACGGGGTCTTGCTCTGTCACCCAGACTGGAGTGCAGTGGCACAATCTTGACTCACTGCAACCTTTGCCTTCTGGGTTCAAGTGATCCTCCCACCTCAGCCTCCCAAGCAGCTGGGATTACAGGCACATGCTGCCACACCTGGCTAATTTTTGTATTTTTTGTAGAGATGGGGTTTGGGCTGGTCTCTAACTCCTGAGCTCATGCAATCCTGCCGGCTTGGCCTCCCAAAGTGCTGGGATTACAGATGTGTGCCACCGGGCCTGGGTGACTTTTTTTGACAGGTTGTTGTGTATCCCTTCTATCTTGTCATCTAGCTGATGGGTGCTATGGTCCCCTCAAGGCCCACAGTCGTAGCTTCTGGAATCCTGGCCCTACAAACATTTTCCCTCCCTTTTCTACCAGCATGTGTTCCTGTTCTTGTGGTTCCTCTGAGCCCCACTTTCCACTCCCCACAATTATGACTCCATTTCTGGGCAACGTCTAGGAAGAAATGATAATGTGTGTATGGCTGAATAGGTTATATTGGACAGGACCATTCTGGGGGCACTTAATAAGGAGCTGGCAGTTTTTACCTAGACACCAACTTGTGGCCTGCTCCTATTCCCTGTTGTTGAAATAATTCATGGATGCATTTCAAGAAGAAAGTCCTCTTTTAAAGTCATTAACATACAGATTGGGTTCTTTGGAAGAGGAAACTTGGAAATCTATTACGTTCAAAGAAATCTTTTATTCTTCACACCTTTAAAGTCATTTTACCAGTTTATAATGCAAAGGCAGGTGATTGATACTTTTCCCAACAACTATATTTTAGAGAAGTAGACGCTCATCTTTCCCCCATATATTTAGAGTCACACTTGATATGACTCCATTACTCTCAAAAAGGAACATGGTTATTGAGACAAGGAATGGACCAGTGAGAAGCATGCTGGCTTTTTTAAGGACGCCTACAGTCACCTATTTAAATACATCTTTACAAAAATTCTGCCGCAGTTAATTCCTAAGAAACCACGACCATGTAGTACCACTCTATGGTGAATACCTTTAAGTAATATCCATGAAGACATTTATTCTCATTTCCTTTTGTGATTAAATATTTATTACAACTTTACGGATGGTATGCCTGTGTATTCGAGTACATCCACAGTGATTTGGACACATGTACTCTCTTATGGGTTGAAATGAAATAGATTGATTTAAGATGCCAGCATTTTAAATACAACTCAACCTCTGAAAATATTTTTTGTAGTTTCCTACAAAACTTCCCTGACTAACTCATTAAAATAAATACTATGAGCCAGGCACCATGGCTCAGGATTGTCATCCCAGCACTTTGAGAGGTGAGGTGGGTGGATCACTTGAGCCCAGGAGTTTCAGATCAGCTTGGACAACATGGCAAAACTCAATCTCTACAAAAATACAAAAATACAAAAATTAGCCAGGCACGGTGGCACGTGCCTGTAATCCCAGCTACCTGGGAGGCTGAGGTGGGAGGATTGCCCGAGCCTGGGAGGTCGAGGTTGTGGTGAGCAAAGATTGTACCACTGCACTTCAGCCTGGGTGACAGAGCAAGACCCTGTCTTAAATAAATAAATAAGTCTCTTAGTTGAATTGATTCATAGTATTCTATTTTTTGTTCTCTGAAATGATAGGTTTATTACAAAGGTCAGCTGGGAAGAGCTACTGCTTTACGTGTAACTCCTGAAATGGAAAGAGTGAAGAAGAATCAAGAAAATATTAGCTCGGCAAGTGGTTTTCCTCATTTTAGACTATCACAAAGGATGTGTCTTTTATTATTTACTTGCGGTCCTCTTTTGCTTGTGAAAATAAAGCTTATTTTCAAGAAACATTTGTGATGTGTCCAATAAGTACATGTGTTATTTCAGATGACTTCCAAGAGCTGCCACTGCAAACATTTACATCATCTTGCAACTCTTTGTTATTTCCAGATGTGACCAACAGTTACATTCAAAGCTTAGTTTAAAATTATATTCATTTAAACAATGATTCATGCTGTTAGCCATGTCTTTGAAAGTGATAAAGCCTTTGATGTGTACGTTAAATAATTGTCATTTTACTGAAATATTTCATTGAACATGGATTGTTAAATGCTGTCTGCAAAACAAAAGAGGAGATGAATCATTACTCCCACTAAAGACTTACAGAAAAAAATCCTTAAATACAATTAACATAGAATTCATTTGCTCACCAGAGTCCAATGGTGTGCATTAGTATCTTATTTGAATATTGTGCTTCCTCTTAGTGAATATCAGGGCTTGAATTCTGAATTGTACATAATGCCCTCAGGTCCACAATAAGTGGTATCCGTATCTTACACCTAATCAGTTTCATAAATGGCTGTTCTGATGGGCAGTTGTGAAGAACACAGGCCCTTTTCTTAGCACACCCTGAATAGCTGTTTGCCTGAGAATCAGCATTTAGGCTTTGCAATTTACAGCTTCCTAGTGACATTTCTGTCCAGAGATGCTGTGCGTATTTAACGTAAATTTCCTTTAAGTTGTGGCTGCTTAGAAGAACAACTAAATTTGTTCCTCGTTGTTTCTTATTCCCTAAGCAGAGAAAAAAATAAAAAGAAATAGAGAGTAGTTTCTATGCAGTTTTCAACACTCTTATGGTAGAAAATGGGGAAATTTAGAAACAAAATAACTTTGGGTTCTATTTAATAGTTTTGGATTTTCTCTGTTTAACTCAAATATGATAACCAGGGGTGGGTGTGTGTGTGTGTGTGTGTGTGTGTGTGTGTGTGTGTGTGTGTGTGTGTGTGTGTGTGTGTGTGTGTGTGTGTGTGTGTGTGTGTGTGTGTGTGTGTGTGTGTGTGTGTGTGTGTGTGTGTGTGTGTGTGTGTGTGTGTGTGTGTGTGTGTGTGTGTGTGTGTGTGTGTTTGAGACACAGTCTCTGTTGCCCGGGCTGGAATGCGATAGCAGAATCATAGCTCATTGCAGCTTTGAATTCCTGGGCTCAAGCAGCTGTCTTGTCTTAACCTCTCAAGTAGCTGGGACTACAGGCACATGCCCAATTAATTTTTTTTTTTTTTTTAATTTTTACTTGTAGAGATGGGGGATTTCACTGTGCTGCCCAGCCTGGTCTGAAATCCCAGGCCTCAAGTAATCCTCCCATGTTAGCTTTCCAAAGTGCTGTGACTACAGACATGAGTCCTCGGGCCTGCCGAGGTTTACAGACTAGATAGTTAGTTACTATTGATCGTTCACACATTTGTTTTCAGTTGATAGATTTAGGTCATTTTGCAGTAGGCGGTGGTGGAGATCTTTGAATGTAAAATTTTAGGTTGCTATTATAGAACAAAATTTAATTCACTGAAAAAGTTACCTGGAAAATAATTTCAAGTATGTTGCTTATGTTTCACTCATTTGTAAAGCTTAAAAATGTTATATCATGTGTTTTCTTATCATTGTCTTATGCCTACTATTTACTTTGCAGGTAAAATATACCCAGGACCATAAACAGATGAAAGGTAGACCAAGTCTGATTTTAGATACACCTGCTATGAGACATGTTAAAGAAGCACAAAATCATATTTCAATGGTAGGGTCCAACCAGATCATTCTTAAAACATGCTAAGGAATGGCCGGATCCAGTGCACGGATGGCATTACTTCACTATTAATCCGATAACTAACAAAGCATGGAAATGTGGTTGGCTTGTCTTTTGAGGGAGGGGCATTTCTAATCACACTGAAATGCAATGGAAACATTTAGTCTAATAAAATGATTTTTCTCAGTGACTTTTTTTGGTGTGTCTTTATTTCTAACGTGACTGCTATAAACTTATGGTGTGAAAGATATTTGTGTAGATTTCTTTCCAATTAATTCTAAAACAAAATTTGGTCTGCTTGCCTGTCATAAGGGATATGAAAAGTAGTGTGTTTTTAAAAGTGTGTTTTTAAAAATGTGTGTTTTAAAAATTATATTATCAGATGTAATTTACCTACCATAAAGTTTGCCCATTTAAAGTGTTCAATTCAGTGGTTTCTAGTATAATTTACAGTTATACGACTATCTCCTGGACCTAATTTCAGGACATGAAAAGAGTGTATTTTGAAGTATAGGTTTTTGTAGTTATATTAAAAATGGTATATATTGTTACCTATACAGTTTCAAACTAATTTTAAATAATGCCATTTTCATGAATGATTGCCTGGAAATAGATATCACTTTATTGCATACTGAAGGTTAAGAGATAGGAAATTTAATTTATATTTAAATTAGTATAGTTTAGGAAGTGACCAGGATTTGAGAATATGTATCTTTTACAACCTTCATTAATAATATATATAGTTTTATATATAATTTAAAATAGATATGAGCTATAATGATTAAAAACTTTGTGAAAATATCAGCACTTGATTTCTGATGCTAAGAAACTGAAGTTCCAGACTTTAGTTTTGGAGTATTTGGAAAAGATACATACATGCAGACAATCTGCGTGCAACCAGTGCAGTGTACACCTGTCATTTAACAAAAATGTTGTGAAAGAGGTAACTATCCGCAAAATTCAGTATGATGATTTTTCCTTTTTCAGGTAAAATACCATGAAGATTTTGAAAAAACAAAGGGGAGAGGCTTTACTCCTGTCGTGGACGATCCTGTGACAGAGAGAGTGAGGAAGAACACCCAGGTGGTCAGCGATGCTGCCTATAAAGGGGTCCACCCTCACATCGTGGAGATGGACAGGAGACCTGGAATCATTGTTGGTAAGCTGACGGCGTTTCTCGGCAGGTGTGTGTGGTCGAAAAGATCGTGCTTGCTCTAGCTTCAGAATTACCCTCTTTAGTCATCTGAGTCCTCATCACGTGTTTGTTGTGGTACCCAATTTAAAATGGACTGCAGGTAAAGTATTATTTTTGTACGATGTGGAATGGGATTTCTGGCGTTCACCTGGTATCATCTCAAGTCTTCTATTATTGGAAGCTCTGTCTTTAATACCTTGCTAATCTTAAGAATGTTCCTCCTTGTATCACACACCGGGGCCTGTTGTGGGGTGGGGCGAGTGGGGAGGGATAGCATTAGGAGATACACCTAATGTAAATCATGAGTGAGTGGGTGCAGCACACCAATGTGGCACATGTATACATATGTAACAAACCTGCACATTGTGCACATGTACCCTAGAACTTAAAGTATAATAAAAGAAAAGTTCCTCCTTGTTAAGCAAAGAAGCAGCAGAATTGTTTTTCTGCTGGTTGATGTGTTGTTCTGTTGACATCACGTGCATAAGTGGCAGAAATAACCATATTGCGTTTAGGTCCTTTTATCACAAACAGACATGCCATGGGCATTCTGATGGTATTCCATAATAGTAATAGCTCATTTTAAAAATATTATTTCTGGACTGGAATAGTTGAGAGCCATCTGAAAGCGTTGCAGTTAAGAGAGCAAACTTTTTCCTGCTATCTGTTTCTTATAGTCAGGAGAAATCCTGGAAAGATATTTGTTAATGGTGGCTGAGATATCAGAAAAGATCATACTGAAGTATAAGGCAGGGAGGGCTAGGAAGGGTGGTTATTGATTTTCCAATCTGTATCAACAACTGAAGACTATTGTCTCCTTCAGAGCAGTTAACCTCTGAATTATGTAGTTATGTAGCTTAAAGAATATTTTTGGTATATGCCAATCAGTAATATCAGTGTTAGGTTTTCTTCATCTTCAAAAGTAGGAGCTTATTTTTTGGTACTAGTGAAAGGCCATTTAGAGATAAGCTACGTGGGGAAAGTGTAAATTTGACAGGGTAATATCTTTACAAAACCAGGGCACTAAAGTCAGAGCAGCACTAAGTAACTTCGATGATTATACTAAAGTGACTCTGAAAGTATTTTCCGAAGAAGGATTCCAAACATGTTTGTAGACAATGGATAGCTTCGCTGATCTGCCTGAGTTGATTACTTAAAAGGATCACATTAAGTTGGATGGATGAGTTGTGATGTTTTCATTAAATGTGACACCAAATTAGAGTTTCATTGCTTTGTGCTAAAGGGATGGAACTATCTTAAGGGACAGTGCAGGGGTTCTGATTTATCTCACTTAGGGTGGAACTGCTAGTCTGTACAGCTTACTCCCAGGCCTTGCACACATTGGAGGTCAGGAATAATGGTGAGGTCATTGCTAAAAACCATGAAACTGTCTAGACCGTGGGCTCTCAGAATTCAGTACTCAAAACCGTTGAGGTTGAAATTATGATTGTTTTATAAAATATAAGATGTATGACTCTAAGTTATTTACTTACTTGGCAATCCAGAAGTCAGTTTATTTATTCTTATTGGGAAGAACTGTTTTCCGTTGACATTTCCATAATTGGCCAACATTAAACTTTCCAATGAGCCAGCTTCTGTATCAGGTGTGAAAATACACGTTTAGATATTTTCTGAGTAATTCAGATAAGCCAATTTGTGCTGCTTCTATTTTTGTTAGAGGCTCTGCTACTTCTTACGAGCTGTGTAACCTTGGCCAAGCTACTCAATTTCTCTGTGCCTCAGTTTTCTTATCTACAGAATGAGGATAATATGTATGAAACTTATTAAATTAATTTTTATAAACTATTAAAATTTTTATAAACTATTAAATTAATTAGGTGTTAAATGAGAATAGTACCTGGCATATGGTCAGCACTACGTAATATTAATTAAAAACAGACAAGAAAATTTCCAGTTCCCTTTTACAAATTAATTGTTTTTGCTGTAGCCCCATTTCTGCCGTATGTCTGTAACTAGGTTTTTATTTTCCAGTTGTTGGTACAGCTGTAAACAGCTTATTTTAGGATCTGATGCCCTTTTGTTGGAGAGACTGATGAATTCAGAAGTTATTAAAATAAGAGGAGAATAAAGTGGTTTGCACAGTCTGATCACTGACTATAGCAGGGGTCCATTGATAGCAGGAAGGTGATATTATTTCTGTTGTCATTCATCATATTTCCTTGCTGTGTGCCTTGCTTATAACACTTTTTAAATAAGTGTGTCTAATAAGATATGCATCCCCTAAGATACACTTAGCTTGCACTCACAGACTCAGAATGAAAACTAGATTTGCCACCACTCCACATTTTAAATATTTATTTCTGTTATAGAAAGGGACGTTTTGTTTTGTTTTGTTTTTTAAACATAAACTTCTCAATTGTTTCCTATGAATTACTCACATGTCCTGAATCAGAAACTATAATCAAACATTTTGCTTGTTTCAGCCTGTGGAGAACAAGAGTGACTGGGGATTCGGGGGCGCTGTGAGGGGTTGCGTATAGCTGCCCCATGTGCTCCTGTGTTGTGTGATGGGTCACAGGTACTTCAGCAAGGTCTGACAGGGCAGCTCAATAAATAGAGCAGGCAACTTTAATCTGATTACAAAGATTTCTTAACAGATACTTGTGAAGGCAAGTATCTTTTCATTCTCTTCTGAAGTCAGCAGCACTGTGAGTTTGTCTGTTACATGTTTGTTTTTTTTATCTATTCCTTTGCAGACTTTGTCTTGACTCTTTTGGGTACTGGCTTTTTTTTTTTTTTCCTTTTTTTAATTCCTTCTTGATGAATGTTGATTTTTTCCTTTTGGCAAAAGACCTCAAAGTTTGGCGCACAGATCCTGGCTCCATCTTCGACCTTGATCCCCTGGAAGACAATATTCAGTCTAGAAGTCTCCATATGCTCTCTGGTATTGCTCACTTTTTAGTTCATCCCATTTATGTGGTTTTGTCCCAAAAGCGAACCACTATGAACTGTAGAGGTTCATTGTACTGTGTAATGTAAATTTTAAAGCTGAGAATTTGGCAAACCAAAAAAATGCTGTGCTACTTTTAAACACAATTAGTCATTTACGAAAAGAAAACTTTTTAATGTATCTTAATTAGTCTGTCCTAGATTCATTTAAATAAGCTTTTTATTAGTAAGAATGCTTTTATATTATTTCTGGGTTTACAAATACAGTTATTTGGATTGCACAAAACTGCCGATACAAAAGGAGATTTGTTTCATGAAATACATTGTTATAATTTTTTAAAGGTAGATTTAAAGAATTATATATAGAACAGTACAAAGGTTTTTTTATAGGGCATCGTAGATGTCTTAAAATACATTTTCAAGTACCTTTAAAATTTTCTTTGACACTTTATGTAATGTAAAATGAATAGTTTACATAGGAAGCATAGTTGGCTTTTAACTTAGATTGCAAGTTCATAATTAAAGGCAAAAAAATGAATAGTTGGGGTATGAATGATGGCTTGATTTGACATTTCAAATTTTCTCTGACAGTTATACAGTTATGTTAAACAATAGATAGCTATGTCATTTAGATCCTGCTCTAACCCCGATTTCTACTCTATATTTAATTGTTGATGTGAATAGAATTGAATACCCGAGGCAAAGCAGGAATTCTAGTACTTTTGTAGTCGATTTCATTCATATAGTTAGCCAAACAGTGTCACTTGATTTTCTAAAAATAAAGAAAAGGCAACACATACTATATATCTGGTGATAGTTTAAAGGAATTATTGAAAACCAGGCATTACAATTAACAAAAATTTATTAGTCTACCAATGTTTTCTTAGTCCTTGTCAATTTCCTATCCCTTACCCATCCTTTTTAATTGAGACTTAAAAAAAGCATAAAACGACGGTTATGTCATTCATGTAGTTGATGCAATGCATGCTGAAGTTTGGGAATAGGTGCCTAGAGCTGAGATTTTGAGTTATTCTTTACTAAGAGATTGTTTTTCTTCTCTGTTAAGCTTTTAAGTAATTTTTTGTTTTTTTGTTTTTCGAGTCACTTAATCACACGTGTAAATATTTTCCCTCCAATATAGAAAAGGCGAGTCACTATAGGCGACATTGGTCTCGATCCCATTCCAGCAGTACTTTCGGTACAGGTCTCGGAGACGACAGGTCAGAAATCTCCGAGATTTACCCTAGCTTTTCATGCTGCAGTGAGGTAACAAGACCGTCTGATGAAGGAGGTATCAAACATTCACCGCTTACAAACAAAGTCGATTCGTTTTTTAAGTGTGTCACAAGAGTGTCTTTAAAATTCTTTTCACTTTTGCATGAACATCTATCCTGGCTGTATTTGAGAATTTAAAATTAAGTTCAAAAAAGTTAATAGTCTTTTTTTTTTAAAGAAAAAACGCTACTAATTTGCATTTTTGCATGGCTTTTTTCTCCCTGTCTTACTTCACTATTATCACAGCAATGGATTTGTAATGACAGAAGGGTCTTGAGATTTGCTACTTGAGTCTGTTTCACAGGAGTTATATGTGATAAATATACACACTACACAGTCATAGCAGAAACTTGAGTTCTGCATAGTTTGTATATGATTTCCATTAAGGAAAAAAATCAATCTTACAGTAATATTGGGGTGCCTAAGAGGTTACAATGAATGTGTATATGTTTAAATATTAATATAAACTTGCAGACAGAGTTAGATCTTGCCAAAAGAAATAGGGCATAATACTTGGGATATGAGAGGGGTTTTTTTTTTAAATGAGAAATACTACTGATTGGTAATAATCTTGTCTCTATTTTATATACCCACTCTTTTCCTGTATCTTCTGTTTTCTGCATCCAGGCTGATGGATTAAGCCTAGAACTTCAGTGAATTTCTTTAGGATATTAAACTAATTTTACTTATAAATCTGTTTTTAAAGGTTAAGACTAAAATGTTTCCTCACCTCATTGCAGTTATATTTAGTACAGCAAGGAGGGGGAAAGGACTGAAGCATATGAGAACAAAAGCAATACTGAATTTCCCTTTCAACTCAAAGGCCATGTTGTTGAAATCCCAAAGGCAGGAAATTTTGAGGTTGAGCAACTTAACACCTTGGTGGGTAAAAAGTAATGTGACTGAGGAAATGACCAAGCTGCGAAAAGATTTTATAATTGTGTAATTAGTTTTTTTGCCCTCATTACAGTGAAACATGAATGGGAATAAAATTTATTATATTCTATACATCTTGAATTGTAAAACTGGACTGACCTTACTTTGGCCGAAATTTATTAAAGGTCTCCTTTCTGTGTAACTAATGAAATCATTATAAACTGGTTGTTTTATTGTGGGTAAAATATACATGAGAAAATCTCCCATTTTTGTGTCCGTCTGAATTGCTAATGAAGGGTTCAGTAACTTCTGATTACTTTTTTGATAGAGTCTTGCTCTGTTGCCCAGGCTGGAGTGCAGTGACAAAATCTCACCTCACTGCAACCTTCACCTCCCGGGTTCAAGTGATTCTTATGCCTCAGCCTCCCGAGTAGGTGGGTCTACAGGTGTGTGCCACCACACCTAGCTAATTTTTGTATTTTTTTATAGAGACGGGGGTCTCACAACGTTGTCCATGCTGGTCTGGAACTCCTGACCTCAAGTGATCCACCCACCTCGGCCTCCCAAGTGCGGGGATCACAGGCATGAGCCACCGTGCCCGACCTCTGATTACTTTTTTTGGACATGGGGTCACTGATTTCTCCCCTCAGTGTCCTTCCTGGTTCTGTAGATGCAGAATAATATTGATATTTAAAGAGATAAATAAAACCCAAAGCAAACACAAGAACAAATGCTGATCAACCTATTTAATGTTACTCAGTTCAGCATATTGGAATTAATGTCTCTCCCAAAGGCAATTACCAGAGAGTCTTTGTTTCATGAATGACCTTTTATTTCATGTCTATCCTCCCCAGCCCATCATTCATTCATTTAGTCACCAAATGTTTACCGAGTGCTGTTTGTGCACCGGCCAAGAGCTTAGATCTGGCAATGCACACAGCAGTGAGCAAAAGAGACATGCATCCGCTGTAAGGGGCTTAGAGGCTGGTGGGGGGACCTTGACATTTAGCAGACACTTAAACAAGTAATACATAATGAAGAGCAGAATCAGGCCTGTGAGGGGGTGGAAAGAGGGCTACAATAACAGCGCAGCTGCATCTGGCCTTGATGTCAGGGAAGCCTTCCTTGGGGAGGGGATATTTGAGTAGAGATGTGAATGCTGATGGACGTTAACGAGGCTGTGGGGCTTTGGGAGAAAAATGTTTCTGATAGGACAGAGCATGCAATATCTGATTGGATAGAAGCATGCATTGGATAGGGCAGAACATTGAGATGTTCAAATGGAAGCATCACACACACAATTAGAGTTTAGAAGAGGAGGCCGCCCTGGAGGTCAGTTTGGAAATCATCCATCCAAGTCTATGATTTAGGTCCTGAATGAATCTGTGTAGATATCAGGAATTTGGAGGCCCTCTGCTTGGATGCCTCTACTCCCTCTGCAGCAGCAGACCACACCCACGTCACTTGTCTCTTTGCATTCTCTCCTCTGAGGCTGTAAAAACCTGCTGCTGTTAGTTAATCACCTCTTTTTCTTAAGCCCACATTCCTTCTCTTTTCTAATTATTTCTAGCAAGAGGACCCTATCCTAAGCCAAGCTGAATAAGAAAATGTCTCATTGGAAGAAGGTATAGGCAAATATTCTTGCATTTATACTAGAATTTGAGTAAGAGTAACACATGGATGGGTAAGAGGGAATAATCATATTGTTTTTAAAGGGGGAATTTCATACTCCTTCAAAGATGGGGGGAGATTTTGGACAGCAGCGATGACTCAGTGACTCAAATAATGCCTTGTAAGAAAAAGTTGACTTTTTTTTTTTTTTGAGTTGGAGTCTCGCTGTGTCAGTCAGGCTGGAGTGCAGTAACGTGATCTTGGCTCACTGCAACCTCTGCCTCCCAGGTTCAAATGATTCTCCTGCCTCAGCTTCCCGAGTAGCTGGGATTACAGGTGCACGCCACCACACTTGGCTAATTTTTGTATTTTTAGTAGAGATGGGGTTTCGCCGTGTTGGCCAGGCTGGTCTTGAACTCCTGATCTCAAGTGATCCGCTTGCCTCAGCCTCCCAAAATGCCGGGATTACAGACATGAGCCACTGTGCCCGGCCAAAAAGTTGACTCTTTGGGGTCATTTATAAATTTCTGTTGTTCTCAGTCCTCTGTTTTGAGGCCAAGATGCTCTGTCTTTAGGGACATTGCCTATTTTAAAAAATAGATATTGGGGTATGAAGCAAAAGTCAAGATGTACCAATAAGTTTTATAACATAAACACAAGTGACATGTGCCCGCAAAAGATCCATATGAATTTGAAAAGATTTTAGGATACATCGGAATATGCTAATTTAATTTAAGTGAAGCAAAGCACATTCTACCAATTGGCACCTGATGTCGGTATTCAAATGATTACTGACATATATCAAACCTTATAAGTTCAATACCCCCTCTCTGCTTCCCCCTTCCCTGCAGAAATCTCCTTTCTGAGCTTCCCAGTTTGCTAAGTGACAACTACAACTTTCCAGCTACTTAAACCCTTTGGAGTCATCCCTGACTCTTGTCTTTCACTCATACCCCATGTCCAGTTCATTGGCAAATCTTGTCAGCTGGACCATGACAAAAATATCCAGAATCTGAATGCTTGGCCCTACCCTTATGTCAGCCACTGTCATCTCTCATTTGGACAATCATAGTTGCCGCCTGACTGGTTTGCCTGCTTCTGCTCTGGTCATACCATCTTCCACCCACCTCCTGCTCTGATCTCTTCTCCACCTGACATCTGGAATGATCTTCTTGAAACCCTGGTGACATCATATCACTCTTCTATCATTTTATTCTGAATATAACCCAAATTTTCATCATTGTGTACAAGACCCATGTCCGATCTTGGGCCCCGGCCACTGCTCTGAACTAATTTTCTGCCATTCCGAGTATATCTATCCATTCTCACCATTTCCAGTCCCCTTGCTTTACTCAAACTTTCCAAGAATGCTTCCCCCCAGGGCTTTTGCACACACTGATCCCCCAGCCTGGAATACTCCTGCCACCCCAGATATTTGCTTAGCTAAGTGCCATTTTTCTTTATGTTTCAGTGGGCCTGCAGCATATTCAGCATTGGAGCCCAAGACTAATTCTGATTCACCCTCTCTTAAGTGCAATGGTGCTTGGTTAGTTTCTGCTAATGTTGAAATAAATCATGTTACAGATAGAGGCCATTATGGTAGGGTTAGTCATGTGAACCTTGTGTGGTGATGAGGGTTGATAAAGCAAATGATCCACTTATCAAGAAAACTAACAGGAGGATGATTGCTAGGGGAACTTTGTATGGAATTGTTTGGGCTACTGCTTGAAGTGCGCCAATGAGTACATATTTTGAATTGAATGTCCAGTGCTCAGATGGCACCCTCTCTAACTACTAGAGATAAAATAGCACCCCTTTCCTGACTGTCTGTCCCGTTTCTTTGAATTTTTTCCTTCATAGCACCTGGTACTACTTCAGATATTATATATTGATTTATTTATTTGGTTCTCTCTGCATGCCCAACAAGATCAGAGATACTGGCTGTTTTGTTGACTGTTGTATCTCTAGCTCTTAGAATAAGCATTCAGCAACTATTTGGAGAGGGAATAAAATGGCCAAATGAATATTTTAAAAACAAGGACCACATGCATAAATATATGTAAATATAATTATTTTTATAAAATTCTCTTGGGGAAGGCTTTGAAGAAGATTCTTAAATTTTTGATATGTTTCAATGACATTAAAGCATAGCTGAAAAAATACTCTAAAGTGGAAACATTCCCAGTATGTGTGTGTGTATATATATATATATATATATATATATATATATATATTTTTTTTTTTTTTTTCGTACAGAAGGAAAGAAGTCTCCATGATTTCTCAGTGGCTTTGAAATTTAGGGTCCCCTGCTGGGCTCTGGTGAGAAGGTGCTGATTGACTCTATAAAAAGTGGAGTGATGAAAATCTTTAGTGCTTTTAACAGTAGCAGTCAATCATATGCATTTGTTTAAATTTTATCCTAGAAATTGAAAAGAATTTTATAACAATACTAGTTAGGGGTAAGATGAAGAAATGTTTATAAATATTTAGAAACGCTATTTTTCTTCTGGATGTTGTTGATTCTTTTAAATTTATTTACTTTTAAAAACAAAATGTAGTTAAAATTTTTTGGTTCAAGATCATCTTCCCAATACCACTGATATAATGGGCTATTTTAAGGATTGATTTTTCTTTTTTAATGTTTCAATGGATAAATAATAATTATACATATGCATGAGGTACCAAGGGATGTTTCGATATATACACCATATAGTGATCCTAACATGGTAATTAGCATATTCATCATCTTGAACATTTATCATTTCTTTGTATTGGGAACATTAAACATCCTTCTAGCTATTTGAAACTATAAAATATATTCTTGCTAACTATAGTCATCCTACAGTGGTATAGAACACTAGAATTTATTCCTCCTGTCTGGCTGTAATTTACATGATAAAATGTGTTATATCTCAGAAAGACGTGTTTTAATATTTGGTTGCCTGCTTGCGGTTGGGGTGGGTTGTGTGGCAGTGGTGTCCTGCGGTGGCCGAACCCTGAACTGGAGGACGAGACATTGGACTTAAGTCCCAGTGCTCTCACGACTTGGTCCGGATTATCAAAGAGGTCATTTAACCTTATTAGGCTTAAATTTTGCATGTGTCGTAAGAATGGCGCAGAACAAGAAGCAGATATTTTACATTTCCTCAGCTAAGTGCCCTAAATAAACTTTTTTTCTTTTCTTTCTATGTGTAAGAATGTGTTTCTGTTCTGAAAGTGGTCTGTTTTTCTTTATGAATGAAGTACTTGGGCAGTTATGAGAGTCACAGTTTTCGTTCCTTCTTTCGAGTTAGAGGAAGTTCTGATTGTTAGGACAAAGGGTTGAACAATCAACTCATTTCATTAAGGCAGAAGTACAAGGTTTTCATCATTCACATTTGGTTTTCATGAGCATTAACAGATAAGCCTTCTCCTTTAAGTTTTTATCATCATTTTGGTTATGTGTTTCCCATGATATTTTCCCATCTTACTTTGATTGTTCAGTATTTTCATTTTCCTATGTGATTATTTTGAACTTTCTTTACTTTTCAATGTATTAAGTTACCAAAGGGTTTTCATTTTACATCTCTACTGTGTTACTTTGATTTAAGAACAGAGGCTTTTATTTAACCTTTACCCAATTTTGTTTTGATTCATGAATAGTATTACTTGAAATTATCTTTACTGCCTTTTGGTATTAGATTCGCTTAACTTATACTTTATTTGACACACAGCTCCTTTGGTGAAAAGGATCCTGATGATTTCAGCTTATTTCACTGTGAGGTTTCCTTTGATCTTTGTGTTTGCCTCTAGTTCATTGCCTGCAACGTGTATCTGCTTCCCGGTATTACTTTGTGTTTCTTTGGTTTTCCTTAACTTGCAGTTTTCTGGTATTGAAAGTGTTCATATGTGCTTGCAATCTCACCTGGTGTTTACCTGCCTCGATTTGAACTTGTATCCAGTTTTGCTTCAGGTATGCTATGTGTTTCTGTTTTCCTCCGGAAAACATAAAAGGATATGGGAGTGTGATGAGGAATGAAAAACAGATGCACTTTTCAAAATAGATATTTTCAGCTTTCCAACCTCGTGACCTTTCCCATTTTGCTGTGAGAGAATCTTATGGGGATGCCCTAGTCCTGCCTTAACTGACTAAAAGTAAGTTTCTGAATTTCGTAGCAGTTTAACCCACCCTAGCCAGGCTATGCTTCTGGCATTTCATCCCATGTAATACGTATTCAAGAGTTGCAAGAGATGCTTCAGTACATTCTGGAATTCTCAGTTTATCGTTCATAGCGTATATCAAGAGGGCAGTGCACCAACTGCGCGGCCAATTGCCCTGGTGTTTTACTGGTACCCGTAACTCCATCTGCTCAGTCACCAAACATTTATCTAGTATCTCTTGTATGTGTGAGATACTGGGAACACACAAATGAAAGAAACAGTTATTGTTTTCAGAGAACTCACATTCTGTTAGGTGAACCAGTTGCATAAAACCATCGTGCTCAGGAACGCATTGTGATGGAGTATTGCATAGGGTTAGAAATAGCCAAGTAGAGGCCAGGTATGGTAACTTATGCCTGTAATTCCAGCACTTTGGGAGGCCAAGGCAAGCAGGTTACTTGAGGTCAGGAGTTCGAGACTAGCCTGGCCAACATGGCAAAAACCCGTCTCTACTAAAAATACAAAAATTAGCTGGTTGTAATCCCAGCTACTCAGGAGGCTGAGGCATGAGAATCACTTGAACCCAGGAGGTGGAGGTTGCACTGAGCTGAGAACACAGCACTGCACTCCAACCTGGGTGACAGAGTAAGACCTTGCCTCAAAAAAAATAAAAATAAAAATAAATAAAATAAAAAGAGAGAGAGAGAGATAGCCAAGTAGAGAAATGGGAAAGGAACGTACTAGGCAGAAAAAGAGCAGACGAGAGAGAGCATAGCACGTGGGAACTTGGTATAGTTCAGCATATCTTGAGGCTGTGTGTCTAGATGGGCTGAAGAAGAAGTCTGGAACTAGAGCGCGGGCAGTGCTGAACCCCAATCTCTGCAGAGATACGGCTCAAGGGAACATGGTCCCAGCACACTTTCCTTGGATTTTATCCTGTAGGAGACTTAAACGCTATTTAGAGGACCAGTGACCTACACTTGTAGGTGAGCGGAGTCTCTTCCTTGGAGGTTTAATCCATTCCTGGAGCTTTTCTAAGAATCTGGTCTGCATTGCATTGTTTAGATTTTTACCAAGAAATTGACTCCTCAGGCATCAAGAGACCTTCTCAGTGGTCTGCTAGAGGGATTAATGATGTAGAAATAGTATTGGTAGATTTTTTTTTTTCAAATATCGCAACCTCTCTTATTGTGAGATTTGTTGTTTATGCAGAAGAGCAGAAACACTGAAATTAGATAACCAGAAAAACCTATTAGAAAATACACTCCTAGAAAAGGAAACTTTAGCACACAGTGGGAATGTAGATTGGTAGAGCCGTTGTGGAAAACAGTATGGAAGTTCCTAAAGAAATTAAAACAGAACTACCATACAACTCAGCAGTTCCTCTTCTGGTATATACCCAACCCAAAGTAGATGAAACCACCACCTTGTAAATATATCTGTACTCCCACGTTCATTGCATTTTTATCGTAATAGCCAAGATATAGAAACAACTTAAATGCCCATCAAAGGATGAATGGGTAAAGAAAATGTGGTATATATACACATACAATGGAATATTGTTTAGCCTTTAAAAAGGAGACCCTGCCATTTGCCATAATGTGGGTGGACCTAGAGGACATTATACTAAGTGAAATAAGCCAGACATAGAAAGAAAAATATTGCATGATCCCACTTATATGTGGAATCTGAAAAAGAAAGGTCAAATTTACAGAGATAGAAGATAAAACAATGGTTACAATGGGGTGGGGGGATGGGGAGATGTAACTCAAATGATACAAAGTAGCAGATATGTAAGATAAACACATCTAGAGATGTAACATATAGCATGTGGACTGTAGTTAATAAAATTATATTAGAGATTTTTGTTAAGTAGATTGTAGCTGCCCTTTGCTCGCTCTCTCTCTCACGCGCGCACTCTCTCTCTCTCACACACACACACGCGCACACACACACACACACGTGCCAGATGGTAGGTATGATAATTTGCTTCACTATAGTAACCATTTTACCACCTATGTGTATCCCATAGCATCATGTTGTAAACTTCAAATATACATGAGCTTTATTTAACAAAAAGAAAACACACTCCTGATTTAGAACTATGTATCTTCATTTAAAATAAACTTGCTGGTGTTTCTATTTTAGCCACTGCTTCGGTTTTCTGACTACTGATTGGTGACCCTTCAAGATCACTCCCCAATCCAACTCCTTGCTAGCCTGACTTCTGTAAAGAATGTGCAGTCAGCAAGAGAATTTCAGAATTTCAGTTGTACTTCCCAACTATATTTGAGTGTTATTTCCAAACTGAATTTGAGAAGTTGGTTTAAATTTGTCCCAAAAATGCTGTTGTGTTTAAATTTGTCCAAAAAACTGCTATCTTCATTTAAGTTTAGGAAGATATGAAGAATTGATGATTGAAATACTAAATGTCTGTGATGAACCGGGCACGCCTGCAATCCCAGCACTTTTGGAAGCCGAGGTGGGTGGATCACTAGAGTCCAGGAGTTCAAGACCAGCCTGGCCAACATGGTGAGACCTGGTATCTCCTAAAAATACAAAAATGAGCTGAGTGTGGTGGCACGTACCTGTGGTCCCCACTACTTAGGATGCTGAGGCAGGAGAATCACTTGAACCCAGGAGGTGGAGGTTGCAGTAAGCCAAGATTGTGCCACTGCACTCCAGCCTGGGTGACAGAGCAAGACTCTGCCTCAAAAATAAAATAAATAAATTTCTGCGATGAATCTAATCATTAGAAAAATGAATTATTTCTTTATAATGTAAATTCCGATTTGTAGGCTATCACATGATCATATTTTACCATCTAGTCTGTACATCTAGCCTGTGAAAAAACACACATTGTACATTGTTAGCAAGTATTCGTTCATTCTATTACTTACCTAAGAAAAAGTTTCGGGCTTCTGATTGAATTTGAAGCCCTTAGCGAAACTTGTATTCCTAGTCTCAATAGAAATGGAATGAAAGAAGTGTCATACGTTTTCTTTTCTGAGTGTGAAGTTGGGGAAAGGATCAAATACTAATGAATAGCACTTGTTCTAGAATGCACATGTGTCTTTCATCGATTTGCCAAGATTCAGTCAAAGGGATCCGTATGTGTGTGAAGGAGAAACATCTGACACTTAAAGTAGAAACAATAAAACATTAAAAATATATTTCCTGTGAGGCTGAGTTGATTCGGAGAAAGAGAAGTTTTGATCGTCAGAAAGGACATAAATGTGGCTCTAGCATATGTGTCAAATGAGAAAACTTTTTGGGAAGAGCTTCATAAACTGTAAAGTGACATGCATGTAAAGGAGAAAATAAATATTCCTGCTTATCGGATGGTTGAACATTAGCAAATGAAATGAAAATAGTCATTTTTGATTTATATAGATTAAAATCAATATCCAAGTTGGATCATAGACTGAACAGATATGCATACTCACCTGTCTCACGTGCAAAACAGTAGAGTCATAATGTGATCCCCACAGTCACAAATTTCCCTGCTTTTCTCCCATTTTCCATTTCAGCCAGGTACCCCACATCAAGCCCTAGGCGTGTAGGTTGTGGGGATTGGTTCCTTACTTTAGAGGAACTCTGTAAAATTTCCACGTGCTGGAGATAATACAGTGGGGAAATAGTGTATGAATTTTCTGCATTTTGCTTGCCCGTTATCTGTGGCCCTGGCTGTTTGTCATGTACTTCATCCCTTGTGGCCAGATTTGCTACTTATTACTGCCTGATCTTTCCTCCTAGTATTTCTGATATGCCCATGCTACATTTTTTTTTTTTTTTGTAATTAGAAACAGGGTCTTGCTCTGTCATCTAGGGCCTGGAGTGCAGTGGCACTATCCTAGCTCACTGCACCTCTAACTCCTGAGGTCAAAGGATCCTCCTGCCTCAGCCTCTGGAATCACTGGGAGGACAGGCATCCTCCACCACGCCTGGCTAGTATTTTTTAGTTTTTTTGCAGAGATGGGTCTTGCTCTATTGCCCAGGCTGGTTTTGAACTCCTGCCCTCAAGTAGTTCTCCCATCTCAGCCTCCTGAGTTGCTGGGATTACAGGCATGGAACCACTGTGCCTATATTTTTCATTCTGGTCCTTGATCTTATTCTTGTGCCATACCTGACCCATGTGCGTTAAACTTGTCTACCGTTCTGTCTGTCAAGTTCTTACCTTGCTCCTGTCTAACTATCCTTAAAATTGTGTGCAGCCAACCTGTTGACCTCCCTACCTGGCAGGGAATCTTCATACCTGCCTATTTGTTCAGACCCACATAGAGAATTTGGGCTCTCTGAGACCCAGATAATCATTCACAGTTACTTTCTCGTATTTCTCTATCTTCAAATCATGTCGGGGACACATTGAGTCAGTTTTATGTATGTCTATTTGTTGGACAATATATATGTGCCCATTCAGCAATTTAATCAGCAGCAAGATATGTCTATTTATGATACTTAGTGTGGCTTGTCACTTAGGATGTCTAGTGTAAAACTACATATCGGAACTCCTTATGGATTGATGGTATTATCTAAGGGTCAGTATTAGAATACATCAGTTCAAGAAAAACCAAAGGCAATGCCATTTTAAGTCTTTAAAAAATGTTACATGCATTGATCCAATAAGTATTTCTAGAATATCTTCTGCAGTGGAATGACAATTTCTTTCATTGTACTCGAGTGATGAATCTTCATATTAAATATTGATTTATACAACATGGATAGTAGTATTTACTGAGGAAAGTTGGGATTTGCTGTGAGCTGACTCTTCAGTCATGGCATAATTTGCATCTACAAGCTAGTCTTAGTGATAGGGATACATGAGTGGAAATAGCATCTCTGTCTACCTGCCAGTTGTATGTTCTGAATTGCTTTCACCTTATCAAAGAACTTCCCAAAGTTATGTAGTTCTTATCCGGAAGCTAAATATGTATCTGCACTGTACATTCCTTTCTTTTCTCTTTATCTTGTTTTGGGGGATAGCTCACACGTCTTCATGTGCGCACAGACATATACCATATGGATTTTGTGCCATGAGAATAATTATTAAAGACTATAATTTGGGGAAGAAATTATTTTCTTTTCCTTCACCGACAATCCTGCTTATATTTGTGGTTTGAATTATAGTTACAACTTGGAGAGTTTATCCTAAGAGAGCTAAAATGAGAAACAAATCTGAGGGAAAAAAATGGAAGTGGCAATTCGAATCTAAATGTAGAAGTAAATGGGCTAGATTATTCTGAAGTAAAATAGCAGAAATTCTAACATCTAAAGCTATCTAGTTGTATTTAAACCATATTATGGTTTAGCTCAGTTCTGTCAGAACATTTGCAGACTAATTTTTTCTAGAGAAAAAGCAGTTGGCTTCAAAATCAAAATGTACTGATTTTCTTGGTTTTTGAGGCTAATTAAGTTTAACTGGTGGAAAATTAAAAATACAACTAATGTTGTGTGTTTTTTCAATATTTAGGAACGGCAGATTCCCCAAAATAATATTTTAGAGAAATTCTTTTTTTTTTTTTCTTTTTTGAGACTGAGTTTCACTCTTGTCGCCTCAGGCTGGAGTGCAATGGTGCAATCTTGGCTCACTGCAACCTCTGCCTCCTGGGTTCAAGTGATTCTCCTCAGCCTCCTGAGAAGCTGGGATAACAGGCACCCACCACTGTGCCCTGCTAATTTTTGTATTTTAGTAGAGGTGTGATTTCACTGTTTTGGCCAGACTGGTCTCGAACTCCTGACCTCAAATGATCCGCCCACCTCAGCCTCCCAAAGTGTTGGGATTGCAGGCGTGAGCCACCACGCCCAGCCTAGAAGTTCTCATTTGAAACAACTAAGTCAAATATATCAATGAAATGCTGCATATGTAGTTTAAAAAGTACAAAGTACGTATGTTTCCTTTTGCAGTTCACAGGCAGTAAAGAATCTTTAATTCATTAATATTTAAGGAATATTATAAACCTGGTTATTTATATTTAGGGAAGAAAATGGTTAAAAATCTTCTGGAATTAATTGTATTTTCAACTAAATCTTTCATATGTTGGTGGCAGCATTGCTTATTCTAATACTGATGGTGGGAGGTCTTTTTCAGGCAGCGTTGTACACAGTGACTTTGAAGATTGTTAGGTGCCATCATTATGCAGCCGTTGTCACTCAGTGGGAATGTGGTTGAAGTCACATTAGGCGACGTGATATTGAACATAGGCTTGAAATTTATCATACAAGATAAGGCGACTAAATATTTGCCCTGGATAAAATATGTTGGTATTGGCAATGGCAAAAAGAAACAAAAATTAAACAGACACACACACACACTGCACACGCACATGCACACACTCTCTGTCTCCCCAGAGACCTGTCAGATGCTAAAATGACTCTTATAATAAATCTAAAAGTCATTGCTTCAGAAATGATGCTACCTTGATTTTGCTTTTCCAAAAGTGGATGAATTGCTGTTTCTATAATTTCTTCCAGAGATGTTTTAGCATACCTCATCAACCACATACACATAAACTTCTGGTTGGTTGTTTACCACACATATACACACAAATTAATGACAAATAGAGTAACCTCTATGAGCCTAACAAGCCTGGCTGGCACATATCCCGTGCATTTAAACTCATTTTTCTTTACCTTTCCCTCTTTCTCAGGAAGGGTTGACTGCCTCCTTTTCAAACTTCAGATCCAGTCTTCTTACTCCTAGAAGCTCCTCTGCTCAACATGCCATAGTGCCCTTACACTTTTCTGAATTCACAGTGGTTATTTTGAAATTAATCTCACACTGTTTTGTCATTTCTTCTGTAATAATTTGGGTTTAGTACAGTCAAGAGTTTGGGTTCTGAAGTCAGATTTTTGGCATTGAATTCTGGCTCCCCCTTATTTCTGATATTTGACCAAATTACTTAATCTGCTAACCTTCAGCTCCTTTGTTGGTGAAAAGAAGATTGTGGTGACAATTACACCAACTAAAGCATGCGACATGCTAAGTGCAGGGCTGGAACATTGTAAGGAAGCAAACCGAACATCCCAAATTGCCCGAGACTAAGGATGTTCCTGAAAAGCAGAACTTTAAGAGCTAAACTAGTAAAATCTTGAGCTAACAGGGTTGTAAGCATCTTACTTATATTATTAAACTTTTATTGTATGCAGATTCTGTATTCCTGGGGAAGTAGAGTCTTATGTTACCTCTTTCCCCCACTAACTTTCACAGGGGTATACACCTGAGTGCTTAAATACTTTTATGTAGGTTGCATTTTCTTATAAAGATTTGCAGGTTGCACAGTATGAATATGCTTAATGTCAAACAACTGTACACTTAATGATTAAAAGGATACATTTATGGTATGTATATTTCACCACAATAAATAGATTTGCAATCTTTAATGATGGCAATAATTGTTTTATCACTATAAATGTATGTATTACTGTAGTATGGTCAGCAGTAAGCAGGATACAGTATATACTATAAACAGGATATATTACAGGAATGGTAATAAAATTTAGCTAAAACTAGAAAATTAAAACAAAGAAAATATGAGAGTCTAGAAGAAGAGAATTGATTATTAGGATCCTAGCATTGGCTTGAGAGAGGATTTTTGATTTTGCAAAGACATTTTAGGCTGTACACTTCCTCCTTCCTCTCAGCTGATGCCCGCCAGGTCCTGCTCTGCTCCGCCCCAAGGAAATGGGGTCCGCTTCCCCTCGCCTCGTGGCACTGGCTTTCCCAGGAATGTTGCACGCTAACCTCCAAATTATTCTACAATGAGCTTTCTCTTGACTTGGATTTCTTCCTGCAGTCCCAGGCTGCTTCCCGAGGCCCAGGTTCAAACATTCGCCTCCACAGATATTGGAAACAAAGCACTGGGGGAAAAGAGGGAATTGGGGAGTAGCATGTTTCAAATAGAGCCGCATATGCGCCTAAATTCCTGTCAAATGGGGGCGAATGAAGCCCGCCATTTCAGTAGGTCTGCATTGTGGCTGTTCATTTGAAAAAACAAGACACCAGCCAGCCACAGTGGCTCACTCCTGTAATCCCAGCATTTTGGGAGGCCAAGGTGGATGGATGGCTTGAGCCCAGGAGTTTGAGACCAGTCTGGGAAACATGGGAAAACCCCATCTCTATGAAAAACACAGAAAAATGAGCTGGGTGTGGTAGCATGCACCTGTAGTCCCAGCGACTCGGGAGGCTGTGGTGGGAGTATTGCTTGAACCTGGGAGATGGCGGCTGCAGTGAGCTGAGACGGCATCACTGCACTCCAGCCTGGGTGGTGACAGAGCCAGATCCTGTGTCAAAAAAAAAAAAAGAAAAAAGAAAAAAGAAAAATAAGACACCATTATGCAATTTCCTTTACCGCCACCCTAGATTCTGATTTATTATAATTGGTGTGGGGGACCTGAACATCATATGCAGTCAGGGTTGAAAACACTGCAAGTAACTGATTCTTCCTCTGTCCTCAGTCCTTAATCTCCTGTCCTTCCTTTCCAGGGTTTGTTGCTCCTGCTGAAACTGAAGATTTAACATATAAAACAGTAATGACTGCTTTTATTTTTAAATGATCCCCAAAGCTTGAGCTTGATTATTTTGTATCACGATGATTAGGCATGTCTTTAAAACTTGGTGGTTTTAACTCAATTATAGAGCACTTCATTTTTATGTTGAAGTCTGTGTATTCTTAGTTTATTATGCAGTAAGCCTGTTTCTTCGGCAGTTCCGTATTCAGAGCTTATAATTAAGAATCTGCAAACTAAAATCTAGAGGCAATCTGGCTTGCTTCTGTATCCTGCAGGGAAGGAAAAGGGGTTTCTGTAGTGCTAAGAATCCTTTCAGATTAAAAAATAGCATCTTGTTTCTAGATTGCATATAAACTTTGTGGACTTAGCTCCCACTTACGGCTTGTGATCAGATGTGAATAGGACTTGAGGCTTTGACATGAAACTCTCAGTGACACGTGTAAGAGCAATTTGAGCAGAAAGGTCCATACCATGGCCCTATGTTATAACCAAGCAGCACAGCCACCTTGCTCATGGACTAGAGAGGAATTTTTTTTTTTTTTTTTTTTTTTTGAGACAGAATTGTTTTGCTCTTGTCACCCAGGCTGGAGTGAAAAGGCATGATCTCAGCTCACTGCAACCTCCTCTTCACAGGTTCAAACAATTCTCCTGCCTCAGCCTCCCAAGTAGCTGGGATTACAGGTACCTGTCACCAAGCCCAGCTAATTTTTTGTAATTTTAGTAGAGTTGGGGTTTCACCATGTTGGCCAGGCTGGTCTCAAACTCCTGAGCTCAAGCAATCTGCCTGCCTCGGCCTCCCAAAGTGTTGGGATTACAGGAGTGAGCCACCGTGCCCGGCCAGGACTAGATAGGATTTAACTATGATCTAGTTCATTATTTAATACTTACTTCAAAACTAGCAGCATAGTCATACTTTCTCTTTTAGCAATTCCTCTCTGATTGTCTAAATAGGGGTTCTTTGTCCTAAAAAGAAAAACAAAACCTCATTAAGTTGACGTACATTAGCTGATAAAACAGTAGTCAAGTGTTAGAAAATATGACAATAATTGCATTGTATCCTAGACTTTTTATTGGGAAATTTCTGAATGGTGATTTTCTCCCTTTTTCTGGATTTTTTCAAAAAGTAAGCCCATAGAAAAAAACCCAAATTATTTTCTTTTTTCACATTACATCTATAGTTAAAGTACTATTTTTTTTTCTTTTTCTTTTTCTTTTTCTTTTTCTTTCTTTCTTTTTTTTTTTCTATTTGGAATTTGGCCATCGACTGTATCTCTATAGTCATTGAGGGGCCTTCAAAACCTTCACCTTTTCTTTGATGACTTGAAACCTTAACTGTGGCTTCACTACACAAATAATTTTTCTGCTGCCTTCCTGTTCAATCTCTCAGCCTCTGTTGTATTTTGTTCTGTAAAGTGGGAATGGTATCTGTTTTAGATAATTGTTGCAGTAATTAAATGACGGCATACAAAGCACCATGCACACCAAGGACACTTAATCATATTCTCTTCTTTCACGCACTCTGCGTACGTCCCCCACAGTGAACTTTTTGAGTACTCTTCAACGTTTCTTCTGGGTACATTTCTTCCTTTCATTTACTGTAATCTTTGTGTATTTACATATATTTCCTCTTTTTTCCAGTTTCAGATTTGGTGAGCCTCTTAAAATGTTCTTATCAGGGTGCAGTGGCTCACGTCCATAATCCCAGTGCTTTGGGAGTCTGAGACAAGAGGGTTGCTTGAGACTGGGAATTTGAGACCAGGTTGGGCAACGTAGCAAGATCCTGTCTGTAGGGAAAAAAAAAAAAATCAGCTGGACATGGTGGCATATGTCCAGCTACTTGGGAGGCTGATCACTTGAGTCCTCAGGAGGATCACTTGAGTCCAGGAGTTTGAGGCTGAAGTGAGCTGTGATCATACCACTACTCTACAGCCTGGGTGACAGAGTGAGACCCCATCTCAAAAAACACAAACAAACAAACAAAACTTTTCTTCCTCCCTTTTCATCTTCTCTTTTATGATCTTCACATGTATTCACTTCTTTATCTTGGTTTTATCTCTTTCCATTTTAATAATAAACATTAAACAGAAAATAGCCTATCTGTGGAAGTACTTTATTGTACAGTAGAAGAGGCATTTTGATATTATAAATATCGTAGAATATTCTAAATAGAGCCTGAAATGCTTAGAGCTTTAGTCAGCTTCTAGATCTTTGGTCAATAAATCTTACCAATGTGAAGTGAAAGTTGAGGCACACTTCTGTGTATTTTCATTGACTTAGTATAACTGAAACTATTATTTGTGGCTTTAATGTTGTTGACATAAAACAACCTGTCAAACTCAAACTCTTTGGTTAGAAAAGCCATTGTCCCCCATTTTTAGCAATGCTAATGGTGTCTGATTACTAGTTTAATAAACAGGGCGCTATGCTTTTACTCTTTGATTAAAAAGCCCTTGTTTGTTGCCAAATTAACCTAACATCTTACTTTTTAAAAATCCTTTGATTCCACATGTTCATGGAAGAAATCTCATACATGGAATAGCTATCTTTCAACCAAATTCTCAGTGAACCCAATGTAAAGCCATGGCTTTAGATTTCGTTTTGCTTGTTTTATTTACCTAAGTTTCCAAAAAAGGCATTCTTGTAGCATAACAATAGAAAAGCAGTGTTTATGCCTCTTCTTAAATTGCCATTTGCTTTTACTAAGTTGATTTCTTTAGGCTTTCAATTATGTTTGTCTTTTTTTTTTTTTTTTTTGAGACAGAGACTCCACTCTGTCGCCCAGGCTGGAGTGCAGTGGCATGATCTTGGTTCATTGCAACCTCTTCCTCCCAGGTTCAAGTGATTCTCCTGCCTCAGCCTCCTGATTAGCTGGAATTACAGGCACACACCACCACGCCCAGCTAAGTTTTTGTATTTTTAGTACAGATGGGGGTTTCACCATGTTGGTGAGGCTGGTCTTGAACTCCTGACCTCCAGTGATCTACCCACCTCAGCCTACCAAAGTGCTGGGATTACAGGTGTGACCCATCAGAATTCAGCCAGACGGCAGATGAGAATAATCAATAAAGGCATGAAGATAAACTGCAAGGGCTAGATAGATGGCTTATATTTACTCCCAAGTTTCTTATTCTAAACTCTCTTCCCTGCTCTCTCCAACATATACACATTTAGGACTCATACATTACTTTCTTTTCTTGCTATATTTGACAGTAGCACAGGTTCCCTTTGAAAGTCAGATATAAGTAAGGAGTAGGCATAAATATACCTTGTGTGTGTGTATATATATATATATACACATATCTATACATATATATACACATATATCTATACATATATACATATGTGTGTGTGCGTGTGTATATATATGTGTGTGTATATATATGTGTGTATATATGTGTGTGTGTGTGTGTATGTGTGTGTGTATATATATATATATAAATATATAAAATTTGAGATAAGGTTGCTCTCTGTCACCCAGGCTGGAGTATAGTGGTGAGATCACATGGCAGCCTTGACCTCCCAGGTACAAGCAATCCTCCCACCTCAGCCTTCCAAGTTGGTGGGATCACAGGCATGCACCACCACACACAGCTGTTTTTTTATTTTTATTTTTTAGTAGAGACAGAGCCTTGCTGTGTTGCTCAGGCTGGTCTCAAACTTCTGGGCTCAAGCAGTCCTCCTGCTTTGGCCTTCCAAAGTGCTGGGATTACAGGTGTGAGCCATCATACCCAGCATACTTATTTTTCAAAACCAAAATGAGAGAACATTGTTAAGCAACATTCTTGAATTGTCAGTACTTAACGGGCACTAAGCTGGGACTGTGATGTAGAAACTAGGTGAACCTAAATGTATTACAGAGTGTGAGATAGCCTATTTTCCCAAATTTTTCAGTGTCCATTCCTGAAAGTTTTTCCTAAACATTTAAAGATGGCTGTGCTTACCTCTACACATCAAAGCTTAAAGTTCATAGTTAAATGGTATAACAATGAATTAGAATTTAATTTTTATAAATTTACAGAGATGTTTATATTTAATCTTTCAAACTTTACAAATAGATTCAAGTAGTAATTAATGAAGCCATGAGTTGTTTAAATGGTTAAAAACCAGAGTAAGACTAACAGTCTGGGGTATGCAGCCTGAATCATTTAATTGGAAATACCCTGAGTAGCCAGTGCCATTTCGTTAATTGGGTAGAAGGCCAGGTGCCCAGGACCCTCGGTGCTCCAGGATAGCAATTGTTTTTGTCACCCGTTTTCTTCCTGGCATGCCTTGAACATAGTGGACAGTAATAATTATTGTTACCATTTGTGAAGGCTTACTATGTGCCAGGAAATGCAGTGTGCTCTGTGCACACATTAACTGATAAATATTTGCTGAGAGCAGAGACAGTGAATGAATCAATGGTCAAGGCTTCCAGATTCTAATACATAGAAAAGCCTCCCTGCTCAGCTAATTAATTGGACCTGGAGATCTATGGGAATTTCATTCTTTTTTCTTCGTGAGTGGATTTTGACAATATCCTTAACATCTGTTGACATCAAATATTTAAATTTTGTTGATGATGTTAAAAAGTGTTCTTTTCTGAAGTATTTGATATTTAATAATGTTTTAATGACTTTGCAATATACTGTAATTCAAGTGGAGATCTTGGCAGTTTCTCTTTGGTCCCCTATCTGGACATTAAGCATAATTTGTAATAACTTTATAAGATAAATTCACTCAAGAACTATTTTAAAAAACTCCCCTTTCAATCTAATATAATTATCATCTGGAGAACATATTGAATGATTTGTAATTTTCTGATGATTAAACTTCTTTAAGGTATTGATGATCTCACTTATTAGAGTGAATTTTCTACTTATAAAATTTTAATTATTCATAACACTCAGAATTAAATCTTTTTTATTATAAAAACTGTTCTGAATAAATCAACCCATTATAATTACTTTATATACGCCACCTGATTAAACAAAAATGGCAAACTATTATATATTTTATAGCACATATGACTATAAGTTTTACTAATGTAGCATATAAATTATTCAAAAGACAATGAAGGGCATGCTACGAAAATACCCTCATTTATAGCTCATGTTTCTGGTCACAGATAACTTAAACACATTCACAGAGAAACACACAAGCATATGTCTGCTGATACTGTGGGATTTTAAAATCTAGCTTCTGTGTTGGCTTCTCTAGAATTCCGAGTTCTTCAAAACAGGAACTATGCCTTTTCAGTGTCATAATTAGTGGTTTGGAGAGCACATACTAAATGAATACTATTTTGATACTTTTTTAATATAGAAGAATAATGTTTATGAAATTCTTTAAGGATTTGGTTTCTCAGGCTTTTGTAACATATTTAGCTGACTTATTTAGCCTTGATAAGTCAGCTGAATATCACTTCTTCATAAAATAAAGACTTCATATATTCTAAGTAAATGTTTCTTTAAAGGGTATGGACTTTTTGTTAACTACTGAACAAACGTTTTGCTAAACATACGTTATGTTTGCCATCTTTGTAAAAGTAACATTCAGCTGTATGTCTTGAAATATTGACAGTATCTGTTATATGAGAAATACCCTGTGAAAACATTTATACTCTGTCATTAAATTCCTTTAAAATTCTTATTTTTCTTTTGGAAAATGCCTAAAAGGATCACATGGTCGAATAAAAACATGATTTCATTAAGGGGGTATGAAAAATTTTTGTTTATGTTTTTAACATAGCATCTACAATAGAGCAACAAGAATATTTAAAGTATATTTAACTGCATGCTAAGCTGAGTTTCTTTATGTGTCCCTAATTACTAAGATTTCTACTAATCTAGAGATCACTTATAACAATGCAACTTAAATTTTACAACACTGAAAAGGCATTTTGTTTCAGAAGCTTCTAGCAGAGCATAACATCACTCTGAGGGCTTGGTATGGGTATTTCGAGGCTAGCTTTAAGGAATCTTTGTGTGTGTGTATGTTTAACATGCAGCACCTGTTCTTCCCGGAGCCTATCAGCAAAGCCATTCCCAAGGCTATGGCTACATGCACCAGACCAGTGTGTCATCCATGAGATCAATGCAGCATTCACCAAATCTAGTAAGTGTCCATTTGATACGTTCCTCCTTATCTGGTCTTCCCATTTCCCCTCAAGCATGTAAATACATGTGGAATAGAGTTGAATTGAATATTGGGTATTTTCATTTAAAGATAAATGATGATGTGTTGCCATTTATACAACTCTTTTGAAGGAAGCAAAAAACTTACAGAGGTAAACTGTTGAGAAAGGAAGGCATTAATAAGCATTATATAAAACAATAAAACATACAAAGAATCTACCACTACAGTATCCTAGTTGTTACTTCATGATTGGTACTAGCTGATTATGATCTTTACTCAGGCCTTAGGAGCACGGGTATTTGATGGTTGTATTTACAAGTTCATCTTAATCAAAATGAACACAAAAGCCTAAATTATGTGGCCAAAATATATCTTCAAATCCCCCATTGGAAATCTTGAAGAACTGGTTCATATATTCAGTGTAAAACTTGGAAGAAGTGTTCAACATTTGCTAGTTATACTTGGCTTCTCATGCAGAAATTTCTTCTATAAGCCTTCAACATAGTCTCTTGGTCTTTGCCTCAACACCTAGAAAACTCTTCTACACTGTCCGGTAACTTGAATCGTTCTAAAATTCTTTGGGTCCCAGCCATGTCCTCAGTCTGTGAATGTACTTGATTTTGAGATTGTCTGATGTTGATGTTAGCTAAATGCTTAGCCTTAAACAAAACAAATATAGGAAAACTCATTATAATCATAATATAATAAGTACAATTGAGTATGTACCTTAGCATTCAGGACACTTACATGCTAAATTTCTCTCACAGTGATACAGAAACCTATATAGTGAGTATATTATGGGTTTTTTCTTTCATTTGTTTTACATAGTTTTAAGAGGAAATGAACATTTTTAGCATCAACTTAAGAAAAGTACATTGCCAGGAGAGATTTGGACTTCTCTGACATATGACGAGTTTTGTTCTCTGAAGAATATGAAATCATGTATTATCTAAGGTTTCTGGGGTTATATGAAGTTGGGGGGAACTTGGCTTTATTATTTCAAAGCCTACTTTTTGATGGGCTAGCTGTCGTATTTAGTGACTTTTCTATCCCTCTTCCACAAATATTAAGCTATTTGCTAGACTAGTAAACTTGAGATCAGCACAATGAGATGCTAGGTTTACAGATTTCCAGAGATACATGTGTTTGAAAACATTCCTAATAGTTACTTTATGTGTGGGTCGGTGTGTTGTGATTGGAATTTGTGGCTGTAGCTATTTTGGTATTCATTGTATAATCCCTTCTTCCTTTCTCAGAGGACCTACCGAGCCATGTACGATTACAGTGCCCAGGATGAAGACGAGGTCTCCTTTAGAGACGGCGACTACATTGTCAACGTGCAGCCCATTGATGATGGCTGGATGTACGGCACAGTGCAGAGAACAGGGAGAACAGGAATGCTCCCAGCGAATTACATTGAGTTTGTTAATTAATTATTTCTCCCTGCCCTTTGAGCTTTATTCTAATGTATCCCAAACCTAATCTTTTTAAAAGATAGAAGATACTTTTAAGACAACTTGGCCATTATTTTACAATGATGTATCCTTCCTTTGACAATTAGACACACAGGTACCAGAAAGAAGGAATGACCTCTGGGCTGAAAACAGCAGCATTTTCAGTAATTACTACAAACAAAAATCATTGTGTCTGGACACCTGGTGCTGCTAATTGTGTTCATGGTTTCCTTTGATTGGCTATTGAACCCTTCTGGGAAATGTATTTTTGTAGACTTTAATAGAGATGTTGATTGTTCCATAAATGTAGCGTGTATATGAAACTTCTTAGCTGTCACTTTGGAATCACCCCAAGCCAATTCTCTTAACTCAGTAATGCAGCCAATAATTTAAAACCCGTTTTGCTTTTGAGTCATGAGGCAATTTCCAATATTAGTGAAAATTGCCCAATATAATAAGTGTAAACAGTGGCAGAAGGACAGTCTGGTTAAAATTATATTGACTGGTGGCCTTAGGGATCTAGAAACTTCTACTAAACAGAGAAATTTCCTTGTTCCCTAGGCTGACTGGGATCTATTTATTTCTCATTTGTACCAAGGCATCTTCTACTCTCCATTTATATTCTATGGACCCAAGTCTATGCTCAGTTCCACAGAATGTCAGGACCAAATAACTTCACAGCTACTCTGCAAAGGGCAAATTATAATGTCATTGATATAATTTCCCTAGTAGCGTTTACCCTGTTGCATGTCATGTAGATTCAAGCTTCTGTAACATAGGCAGCTGCACTGCGCGTTCCTATTATTGAAGCAAAAAGGGTGACTGATACCTAAAAGCCCTTTCTTCCTCTAGTCGCCAGCTCATCAGAAAAACATACTTTGAAAAGATGCTTGAGATTTTCCTGCTGCATTGCACTCTAGTTTTGAAGGATTTACACCTTAGGAAATAACATGTATACTCTAGTAAATAAGCGATTTAGGTGTTCCATTGAACAGCTTTGATTAACTTAATGCCACCATTGATTTCAAAGTGAAGAAAATGTAACAGAAGCCAGTGAAGCAATGGAAGCTGGAGTGTGACTGGAAAAATACTCAGCAAACAAAGTTATCAATTCCATACAGAGATGATCTGGTATCTTCTCTTGGAAAATGGTATTCAAATTCTGGAATGGAAATCTAGCCACCAAAACTGGTTAATCAAAAGATGTCCTTTTCCATTTTTTGGCTTTTATTTTCTAAATCATCTTTAAGGAAATGAAACAGGAATGTCATCAGAGATTTTTCAGTACAGGCCCAAGAGCCTGTTCTCTAAGAAAGAAATTGTTGCCATGTTTTGATTTTCAAATAAGTGACTTTGCAGGCTTTTGCTAGCCCTTGCTGGTGGGTCTTGAAATTTCATCCAGAGCCTGCAGTGAAGGTCACCAAGCCACTGGCACCCATCAGCAACCCTGTGTTTTTCTGATTGTGCCCTTTACTGTGACCTGCAACAGGGCAGCATTCATTTAGGGTCTGACTTCACAGTTATGATAAAACTGAAAAGCAAAATTGCAAAAAAGTACTAAAATGTATGGGTCTTGGGGATATCTGCCTTATACATGATATTCAAGGAAATTAACAAAACATCCTGTAAAACATCTTTTAAGGAAACGTTTACTAGTCCAAAGGCCAAAGCTTAATTTATTTACACTTTAGAAAAGTTAGCACATGCTTTTGAAAATCTGTGATTTCATTTTATTAGGCTAAAAGAGTAAATAAGCTTTATTATACTGAAGCTGCATCTATATGTCACTGACATAAAGTTGAAAAAATAAATGCAGGCAAATAACTAGAGACTTCTTTTAAGGGGGTTTGGCTGGTTTTCTCTCACTGAAATGGCCAGTCGTGATTAAAGTGATAAAACCCCGTATCTGTTTTGGTATATTGTGCACAAACCTACAAAAATAAACTGAACTTGCAATATTTTTGCAAAAAAATCTGTCATTAAAACTGAGGGTAAAATAACTGCTCAATTTTATTTTACTAAGTATATATTTACATTTCACCCAGGCAGGCCATTTTCTTTTGTGATTGTAAGAAAGGGTAGTTGTTGATTAAATTTTCACACTAAATGTAGGACAGGTACAATTTTGGATAAATAGCACATTTATAGGAACCGCAATGAAAACTGACTTGAAATAATGCTTGTAATCAGGAAAGTAATTTCATCCACCAGTTTCAAAACCAGATTGACTGAGCATAAAAGTCAATACATATTTGAGGAATAAGTCTCCTAAAATTTTAAGCTTCACGTAATAATGTTTGCATAGCAAAATATTTCTGCTTCAAGCCTTTAGGAATTAAGATCTGATCAGAATTTACCTAGAGGGTAGTTGTTTTACAATGAAGACTAAAACTGAACAAGATGTTGCATGCTCTTGAGGCCATAATTTGTTAGTGTTGGCAGTTGTTAATAAAGCTTGTCAGGATGTTAAGCATCTCAGGAGAAATATTGGAAAAATATATGTATAAAACCAAAGTGCTATTTTTAAAAGCATCATTTAAAAAAAATTACATGCCTGAACAACTTTTCCACTTTCCACATGCTTCCCTCCCACCTTCAATTTGGCAACAAGTATCTCGTGCATGAAGCTGACAGCTAAAGAAGATTTTAAAAATTGAGTTAAAGATGACTGTGTAAATGTCCAAGCAGAGAGAGCATGCACCTGCCTTTCTAAAGTTTGATGTGTTCTCAAGCCTGACAGAAGCACAAGGAACAGTTTGATACACTTTTAAAAGGTTCTGAAAACAAAGCTGTATAGGGATCCCCTTTCTCTTGAGCAAAGTATAGCAACAGAATATATTGCTTTTGTTGTAAGCTTTTGTAGTACATGTTTTTACTAATAATTCTTGTTCTCTAGAAAGCTTTCTATTTCTAACCTATGGCAAAATGAATCCTTCATGTCTTCTTGTTATTGTTTACACACTTGCAGTGTAGCCCAGTTTGAAATGTTTATCTGGTTATCAACTGTCCATGGAGGAGGCTCTTGAGGGTCCCAGGTCTCCTCGACCTCCATACACCACACAGGCATTTGTAAGCACAGTTTCCACAAGCACCTTGTAGGAATATGGATAAGATTAGACCAGCCCCTCTCTGTCCACTGGGTTTATTTGTTGAAGAAGATGCAGATCTGGTTTTTCCAATGTGCCACAGTCTTTCCTTATCCTCTCCGTGCTGAGCTTGACAACACTCTGGGAATGAGGAACAATACTTTTTCTAAAAAGATAGTGGAAGTTCAAGGGATGTACCTCTTTTTCAGGTTCATCCATCTCCAGTGGAATGTTTTCAATAAAAGATGAAGAAAATGTGTATGATCTTTAATAACACATCCCTATAGAAAGTGGATAAAAGATATACCAAAACTATAATACAGATATATACAAATATAGGTGCCTTTTTGATTACTCTTGTTTGTCTAGTATGGTCTTGGAAAGAAAACCAAGCAAGCAAGTTGCTGCCTATTCTATAGTAATATTTTATTATACATGATTGATATTTTTGTGGTAGGGAAGTGGGATGCTCCTCAGATATTAAAGGTGTTAGCTGATTGTATTTTATCCCTAAAGATTTAGAACTTTAGAAAATGCCGACTTCTTCCATCTATTTCTGAAAGGTTCTTTGTGGATTTATGTAGAGATGAGCTATATAAACATTAACCTTAGATTTGGGATTTAAAATGCCTGTTGTAAGATAGAATAATTATGAGGCTGGATTCACTACGCAAGATGAACTTCACTTCGTAAATTAATTATACCTTAGCGATTTGCTTCTGATAATCTAAAAGTAGCTAGATTGTGGTTGTTTTGGGTAAGGTGATATGGAGGTGGGAGAGCTTTTAGTTAAGTAAGAAGCTATGTAAACTAACAAGGATGCTAAAATAAAAGTCTCTGAAGTATTCCATGCCTTTTGGACCCTTTCCTCGCAACTAACTGTCAACTATTGATCAAAAAAGTCAAGGCATTGTATGTTGCTTCTGTGGTTATTATTCCATGATGCTTAGACTACTTGAACCCATAAACTTGGAAGAATCTTTGAGCAAATTTTCTCAGTTGTCTGTATGACTTCAGTATATTCCTGGGAATGCCATAGGATTTTTTGTGTTTGATACATGGTATCCAGTTTGCATAGTATCACTTCTTTGTAATCCAGTTGCTGTTAAGAATGATGTACTTTAAAGGAAAAGAGAAAACTGCATCACAGTCCCATTCTCCAGTGTCCATGTAATGAATTACTGAGCATTTAGGAAGCAGCACCAAGTGTATTACAGGCATGATGTGAAACTTGATATTTGACCTGTGATCAAAATTAAACCATTGTGCAGTTTGGCTTCTATTTGCTTCAAAATATGTAGAATTGTGGTTGATGATTAATTTGCGAGACTAACTTTGAGAGTGTAACAGTTTTGAAGAAAACATTGAATGTTTTCCAAATGAAGGGGCTTCACGGAATGTTACAATGTTACTAATATAATTTGGCTTTTGTTATGCAAATTGTTAACACCAGCTATTAAAATATATTTTAGTAGAAATGCTTTAATTCATATTCTTTTCCTCTACACTGTGAATCTTTAAGCCTTGGTGGACTAGAGCAACATCGTGCTGCCCAAAGGACTAACCTATGCAAACTAGTTCACATTTTAGTGGATGTCGCAGTTAATGTGTAATAAGACATTATTTCCCCTGCATAATGTACAACAGCATTGAAATGACACATTAAGCCTAGCATCACATTGTATAGTACAGTCACTCACAAACCCTTCAAGGCTACCCTAATCATTAACATTAATATTTGTTTAAAAGCAAATCACTGATTTATCTATTGAAACTACTTGAATGATGGCAAACCAGGAATGACAGATGGCTGTGTCAGCAATGGCTTTAACGTGTTCCCTGCAAGTGGTCTCCTATGATAGAACTGCGTTCTCAAATGCACTCTCTTCAGGGTCTTAATATTCTGTGTTTTCTCTCTGTATTTGTAAAACATTATAACACATTAATTTCCTATCTCTACACATTTGGTTTGCTTAAATAAATGCAGGATATAAAAAAAATGGTTCACTTCTTGGCTCTCACCGTGGTTTCTTGGAGCATGGGTTGTTAGATGCAAGCAATGCACCCTAATAATACCCCAGGTCTGAGGTTTAACATGACAACTCACATCAAATCACATCAGAGGTGTGTGCTGCCTTCAGTGCATTTACACTGGTGAATCAGTCAAGATATTTTCCTCCCCCAAATAAACTTAGTTGTAAGTGATAACAATATTATGCTTTTCCAAGCTCAGTATCTTTCTGATTTTATATCAAAGCACTGCAACAATGCGTCATTGTAGTTAACTTATTTCAAGAATAAATTCCTCATATGTCCTCAACAGTACAGTTCTAATTTTCTTATATTCATAAGATGAAAGAAATGGCTTGGAGCATAGAATAGAAAGTGCACAAATTGGGTACATAAAATGGGAAGAAACTCTGATTTCTCATCTAAGAAAGGCTCATTTATCACAGAACACAATTGCTTTTCTCCCCCCCCACGCTTCCCATAATTGAAAAAGTGAGTCCCTATTTTTCATTCGCATATAAATCTATGCGATTTGGATGCTAGTCTTATTGTATTATTTTGTAAAACTTTCTCTTTGGCTCATAATCCTTCCTAATTGTAAATTGATAAACTTTGCGGATGACATCTGCTCATAGAATAAACACTTCTTCCAAATATTGGATTTTCTGTTTTTTATATTCCATAAGTATGAAATGAATATTTTAGTAGTATTGTGAATCAAGCACACTGTATTTGAAATCACAAGACAGCACAGTTATTTATTTGAAGAATTCACTACATTTTTTTCCCTCTGAGATTTTTTATTTTTTCCATTCGATTATAAATTTACTCTTTGGAACCCAGGCCACAGAGGAAATGAATACCTTAGATTTTTTTTTTTTCTGACAAAAAATAATTTAGCTTTTAAATAGGCTGTGCTTATAATTTTATTATCTTAAACATTTTTGAGGTTTTACAGGTAACTATGACATGCACACCAAACAACTTTTCTACCAAAATAAGTTTCTACAAAAATACTCATATAATAAACTAAAAAGTAGGTAAAAGGGAAATTTTTGTTTTTTTCTTTGTATATTCTGCTTTGATATGGTTTGGCTGTGTTCCCACCCAAAATCTCGTCTTGAATTGTAATCCCTGTAATCTCCATAATCCACACGTGTCAAAGGAGAGACCAGGTGGAGGTAATTGAATCACGGCGTCTGTTTTCCCCATGCTGTGCTCGTGATAGTGAGTTCTCACGAGATCTCATGGTTTACTAAGTGTTTGGTAGTTCCTCCTCTGTTTATTCTCCTTTCTGCCACCTTGTGAAGAAAGCGCCTTGCTTTCCCTTCACCTTCCACCATGATTGTAAGTTTCCTGAGGCCTCCCCAGCCATTCTGAACCGTGAGTCAATTAAACCTCTTTCCTTTTTAATTACCCAATCTCAGGCAGTTCTTTATAGTAGTGTGAAAATGGGCTAATATATGCTTCTCCTACACAGAGGGATTGAATGTGAGTTTTGTTATGGCAGAAAACTGGATATGGTCCAGTTGTGAACTTTAGCTCCTTTCTGTCATTGTAAGCAAAATTCTCTTATATTTCTATTATATTTATTACATTTCTATTATATTTCTATTATATTTCTATTACATTTCTATGTAATAGATATCTATTACATTTCTATGTAATAGATATCTATTACATTTCTATGTAATAGAAATCTATTACATTTCTATGTAATAGAAATCTATTACATTTCTATGTAATAGAAATCTATTACATTTCTATTATATTTCTATTACATTTCTATTATATTTATATTTGGCAGCTGCAGAGTTCTAATGAAAAAAAAGCAGAATGAGAAAATGGATTCAAAAGGTGAAAAGTAAATATTAGAACCAAGAGTCTGGTTGCTGATTTTGTGTTTACGTTGTGGCATTTTAATCTTTGTAGCTTCCCCTGCCCCTCACCCCCCAGTTCCTTTTCTGTTTTGAGCAGCAAACATGAAAGGGAATAGTAAACTAAAATAGAGAAAGGGACAACATTTAAACTCCTGTTATTCTACCTGAGGAAAGAGGAAACTTTTCTGCATCCCAAATTGAGTCATCAGATCACTCTTGAAGGGAACTAGTTTCTGATTCTTAACACAAGACAGCCACACTTCTTGCCTTTTTTCCAGAGGGTTACTGTCCAAGGCTATGTGGCCCCAACTAACTTTTTCATTAATTTTTGTGGATAACCATGCTCTGTCCTACATGCTCTCACTTCCCTGGTCCCAACTGATTAGAATGAGGTGACTCTGCAGGGCTACACAAGGACTTTGCCTAACAGGGAGGGTGGTGGCTGAACCTTCTCAGATCACCCTGAAGAGGCCTGAGTTCAAGAGGGAAAGCAAGTTGGCTCTCAGGTTGTATGATTAAAAAACATAGAGAAAGAAGTCAGGAGGAAGCCTAAGCTGTGAGTAAGCAGAAAGTATAAGTAAAAGAACTCATGAAATGGGGGAAAAGATACTTAGCATAGACAGAGTAAAGTAGATGGCTGGCAGTGGAGGAGTCACAGGGCCACGGGAGAAACGGATTCTTGTTAATGGTGGCCCCTTACGAGGGAACACCAGCTCCTGTTGCCCAGGGAGTACCCACTCTCCATTCCAGGCATGCAAAGCTTGCCCACCCAGGAGGCCACCTCCTCTGCTGTCCTGTGTGCCCTTAGGGCCCCCAACAAGGCCAAATCCTACGTTCCTTTCCACACTTGTACATAAGGTTTCCTGGAGGTGCCTTTGAAAGGCTTTCTATGGCTTATAAGCAATCAGAGACTTAGACTAACAAAGCGGCCATATATATCTATTGGCACAAATTATAGGGTTATTATTTACTTATACATTTTTGGGACAGTGTCTTGCTCTGTTGCCCAAGCTGGAGTGCAGTGATGCAATTATGGCTGACTACAGCCTTGATCTCCCAGGCTCCCGAGTGGCTGGGACTACAAGCACACACCACTGTGCCTAGCTAATCTTTTTGTATTTTTTGTAGAGATGGGGTCTCACTGTGTTGCCAGAGCTGTTCTTGAACTCCTGGGCTCAAGCGATCTTCCTGCCATAGCCTCTCAAATTGTTGAGGTTACAGGCATGCTTCACCATTCCTGGCTTCATAGTTTTCATATCTGACAAAGTAAAAAAATAACATTTTGACAAGGAACAAATTTTATGGGTGAGCAGGAGAGTTGCACAATGTACCCCCCCCCAAACAAACCACTAAATAGCAAATGTGATTGAAATGCCGATTACATTATTATATTAAAATGTCACAGAGTTGTTTTAAATTTTACTGTTTTGCTTTATGATATGTTATTTATATATCCTATCTAAAATCACTTTAGTAGTTAGAAGTTGTTTCCCCGGGCCCTGGGAAGGGCATCAATAACTAATATCAAATGAATTTCACTTTTACTAGTACATATGTACAAAGGAAGGATTTGGGGGTTTAGACAATGTTCTCACTGATTTTTGAATGTTTGGCAAAGAAGAAGGGGATAGCAGAGACCACCTTAGAGAGTGTCATAGGCTCTGATGATAAAAGCGGAGTTGTTTTAGCAGAGCTTTATTAAGAAGTACTTAATTCTTCCAGGCTTACTCAGTGACGGCTTTTGATGAAAATAAAAGAAACAGTAATTGTAATTTATTCATTTGACATATAATTATTCAGTGTTTGCTTGATTCAAGGCACGGAACACAGGCACTTTCTTCATAAAGCTTTCATACTAGTAGGGAAAGACTGACATCAAACGACTAATTATATACTTATACAATTAATTACTTAATTACAGTTTAAGAGATGTCATGAAAGGGAAGCCTAGTGTGCCCCGAGTCCTTGTAGCTGGGACCCATGAGCTGTGGACTCAGGAGGGAGGGCCTGGAAGAGTTCTTTGAGGAACTGCTGTTTGAGCCCTGAGAGCCATCCAAGTTCAGGTAAGCATGAGACACATGGGAAAATTTAGTCACCGGCAGTTAGTGACAGAAATACTCCAGTCTTCTCCCAAATTTTAATTTCAGTAGCAATGCTAGGTTTTATATTTTTAATACCATTAAATTCCTTGTGGACAAAAGTGAGTGCATGCATATGGACAAATTGATGTGTCAGCACACTCTTTTATTATTCTAATTATGACATTTCACTTTAATAAGATTCAGCAGGTTGCAAAGAGTTAATTATATAAACAAAGCATTACAGATGTGGAATACTTCACTTCCTTTTTTTGGATGATTGGTTATTACATAGGCTTTCCTGTGTATCCTTACTTCCTCCCTGAATATTTTGGGACAGCGTGTGCTTACTGGAGTTTATTATGGTACAGTCTGATTAAAAATACTGTGCTCTCTCATTTTAGATTTAACATATTCAGGGATTGTCATTCCCATCTAATATGTGGTATGAGTTAAATATGCTACAATACCTGGGCAACATAGAGAAAAATAACTTGCAATGCAAGAAAGTTGTTTGTAATTATTGAAAATACATCCTTGCTGTGAGGTAAGTCACAGCTTTGTTTATAGAATTCTAGCAAGAATTTTGAACACCTGCCTCCTTTAAAAGTCTCACTGTATGCTTGCACACTTTACCTTGGGCCATTTAAATTAACAATTGGGAATATTTTGGACATATTTCATTCCCATAGTCAATGCCTAACAAAATGCTTGTTGTGGAAAAACTCATTGATATTTACAAATGTTTCCTGGTTGCATGTACTTCTTTCTTTCGAAAGAAATTTTTTGGCTTCCAACAGTGCTACATAAAATGATTTCTGGACCTCTACATCTTTTTGGTATGTTGATTTTTGTAAAAATTTTTAAAAAGGTAGCTCTTATGATCTAACTATAGTGTCACACCTGTATTGTAACTCAGGGTTTATTCACAAGTCGTATTTCCACTGTTTATGTTCATCTCAGTGGGACTGGGAGGAAAGGAGCCTGAAAATCTTGCAGGATAAACTTGTTTTGTGCATTTCACCTGCCAAGCCTCCTTCTAGGAGTGTCTGGGCCACAGCTCCAGCAGTTCAATGTGGCTCTTGCCTGTAACCATCCTCTAACTGGAAAAACAAGAAGTGGGCCTGGGGGGATTTTTCCATCTTCTGTGATTTATGTCCTAGAAAGACGTGGAGGTTGGGTAGGAATGGTCCCTGGGATGATTTATTTTCAAAACCGGCAAGCAAAGCATACTTATGGTATGAGAACTATAATTATATTGTTCAGCCTCTTAGGATCATTCAAAGGTTTCATGTTTGGAAAACACTAAAACATTTTCAGAGCTTTGAACAGGGCTTCTGGTCTTGATATAAGTTACTTGATTGTCACTGAGACGCTTCAATAGTAGTTTCATAATATACATAACCTTTAAGAATTTGACAGAGTCAATTTAATGATATTCATGCACAGATCAAAGAGCTGGATTATGATCCACTGGGGAGGATGGGGCTTAGCAGTAAGTAAGAAGTCTTAATGCCGAAGGTGACCCTGACAGGTAAGTGATTATCTGTGGGACGGGATCATCTTTGGTAGAGAAGAGAAGGAAGAAAACATCTGAAGCCAAGGTAGACCTGAAACTCCGAATGTCTCACTTCGGTGAAAAAGTCAAAGTTTTAGCTTCAAGCGGAAATGTATCTTTCAAAATTATTTTAGGATCAGGAAGTTATTCATTACTTATTAATAATAATTATCTCAGAATCAGGAGGTGGAATCTCCGCACATAGTCCTTATTTATTTTTTCATGCCTTTGCAGTTTAGTGATGTCTCCAAAATAATGCTGCACTCTGTTTTGTAGCTTAGCCTTTCTTGATTTAGAAAGCATTAGGAAAATGCTGAAAATTGACTTCATGCATTATGGAATGTATCAAGGGATACATTCCTTGAATTTAGGATTCTATGATTCCTCAGCCATTTGTCGATTTTTTTTTTTTAATGTCTCAGAAACTTATGGAAATCAGAGGGAAACTGAGCAGACCCTCTGTTTTCTGCTGAATACTACTGAGGCAGATGAGTTTCGGCCAGCAGTATCTCTCCACTTCCAGGCACATTACTCAGACTCACGGGTTTTCAGGCAGTCGGGGAGCTTTAGTCCACCCCCACCTTCAGAAGGACATCGCATAAGTGTGCCATTTTACAGATTAGAAGACGAGGACCTGAGCCAACTGGGAACTTAGTCAAATGGCACTTGATTTGAAGGGCAGATAAAACCCCAGCTCCCCTCTCTGTCTTTTGCCGTCGTGTCCCTTCCATCCCCAACTTTGCTTCCCATGCTATACTCCAAATCTACCTAATACAGGGAGGACAGGAATGAGCGCCCATCTGAAGCTGCCCTTCTTGTTCCTTTAATGTCCCAGTAGGGTCATCAGCGCAGCTATATGCCCTGAGGAGCGTGATTCCAAGCAGTGGCCTGACTTTGATCACCCAAACCACAGCAAGGATGCTTTGGAGTAGCAGAAGTCTTGTTGGAGTCTAGACTCTCCTATCTCAGGCCAGGAAGTCAGTGTCTCATTTTCTTTAAGACTCTGCAACTGCAAATTAAGATAAAAGAAGAACAAGGTCTTCACGGGATGGATAGGAAGTCAGAATATCTTCTCCTGTCCCATGTCCAGCATTTCCTTCTCCCAAGTAGAGTATAGTATGGCGGTCTAGGCTGCCTTCTGGTCCTCTTGTAGATTAGGCAGTTAGACTGCCTTGGGACTTCTGTTTTTTTTTTTTAGTGGTATTTTAACTTGGATTTCTTAAACATCTAATACATGTTTCTTCCACATGTGATGCTACACATGATGCCAGCAGGGCTCAGACTAGAGCCTGTAAGGCAGATTTGTGGCATGTTGCAATAGATCATCCCTTTCTCAAGTGTGTGTGCTTCATTTTTGTTCTTCCTTTTCTTTCCTTCCCATGCCATTTTTTTTTTTTTTTTTTGAGACAGGGTCTCACTCTATCACCCAGGCTGGAGTTCAGTAGCGTGCCCATGGTTCACTGCAGCCTCAAACTCCTGGGCTCAAGTGATCTTCCCATCTCAGCTCACTGAGTAGTGGGGACTACAGGTGTGTGCCACCATGCCTGCCTGATATTTTTAAAAAATTTTTGTAGAGATAGGATCTCATTATGTTCCCCAGGCTGGTCTAGACCTCCTGGACTCAAGCAATCCACCCACCTCGACCTCCCAAAGTGCTGGGATTACAGATGTGAGCCACGTGCCTGGCTTGTTTTTCCATTTTTAAAATGATGTATTGCTTTTCTACTTAAAGTAACCCCGCCTTACTGGAGAACATTCAGAAGAGTACAGAGAAGAAAAAAAAATTACGTGGGGAGATTCATGATCAGGAATTGTGGGTGTTGATGAATATTTTTCCAGAGTATTTTTAAATACATGCGTACGTTTTTAGCAATACTTATAGAAACTTTTTGTACTTTTTACTCATTTAACATTGTATAGGAAAAATTTATTTGATCATTAAATTATTTTTGGAAATGATTCCATCATATGGACAAATCGTCATTTATTTAACCCTCTCATTGGACATTTAGATGAAGTAGCTCAGGAATGGAAAACCAAACATTGTATTTTCTCACTCGTAAGTGGGAGCTAAGCTATGAGGATGCAAAGACATAAGAATGATACAATGGACTTTGGGGACTGGGGGGAAAGGGTGGGAGGGGTGTGATGGATAAAAGGCTACAAATTGGGCTCAGTGTATACTGTTTGGGCGATGGGTGCATCAAAATCTCACAAATCACCACTAGAGAACTTTTCATGTAATCAAACACCACCTGTTCCCCCAAAACCTATGGAAATAAAAATAATAGAAAAGATAATCTCCCTCTTAAAATATTGCAGTAAATATGTTCTTACTATTACTTTCATTATTATTTCATTGGGCTAAATTCCTTAAAACGAGGTTGCTGAGACAAAAGGAAAATGTAATTTTAAGATTTTAATAATGATCATTAATTTGTCTCTTGGCAAGATTAACCAGTTTAGCTACCCACCATTAATAGAGTGTTCCTCTTTCACACATTTTCATTTCTGTGATTTCTAGTGAAGTTGGCCATTGGAAGTTTAGTTCCTCCCCCCGTCTGACTTCCTCATCTTTCATTTTGTTTCCTGGGATATTCAGCATGTAGGTATGAATGCTTTTAAAACTTTTGATGTATGTGGCCAAATTAACCTCCAGAAAGTTTCCTCAAATATATACTCTCACCAACAGTTTATGTGAGTGTCTGTTTCACCAAACCCTTCCTGGCATTGGATGCCATTGTGTGTGTTCGTTTTCATGTGTACTCTTTTAGTTACAGACACTGCTTTGTGTATGTTGTATGTTAATGGCTTCATTTCCCCATATACAATTGCTGTGCGTTATAGAACAGAAAGAGAGAGAGAATGTTAGTTCATTTTTGGGTTGCTATGAAGGCATACCTGAGTCTGGGTAATCGATGACGTAAAATGGTTTATTTTAGCCCATGGTTCTTCAGGCTGTACAGGAGACATGGTGCAGGCATCTGCTTCTGTTGAGGCCTCAGGAAGCTTCCAACCATGTTGGAAGGTGAAGGAGGAGCCTGAATGTTACATGGCGAGAGAGAGAGCAAGAGAGAGAGAGAGGCAGGAAGTACCATGCTCCTTCAGACAACCAGATCTCGGGTGATCTCATAGAGTGAGAACTCACTTATTATTGTGAGGATGGCACCAAGACACTTGTCAGGGATCTGTCCACATGACCCAAACACCTCCCGCTAGGCCCCACATCCAACATGGGGGTTACATTTCGACATGAGATTTGGAAGGGGCAAATATCCAAACCCTATCAGAGGGAGAAAGATAATTGTGTTGAGGTATGGGGAGAGGGCGCAATGAGGACTTTGCCCATGAGTGTTTAAGGTTGCTAAGTGGGAGAAAATATAAATAGAAAGGAAAACCCAGAGGGGAACTGAGTACAAAAGAGGATGGAAATGTATTTTTTCACAGTGAGATTAGAAGTCCGAGAACCAGGTGGCAGCCGGATTGGTTATTTCAGAGGCCTCTCTCCTGGGCTAGCAGATGGCTGTCTTCTCCCTGTGTCTTCACAAAGCCTTCTCTCTGTACCTGTGTCCTAATTTCCTATAAGGACACCAGTCATATTAGACTAGGGCCCAACATTATGACCTTATGTTACCTTAATCATTTCTTTAAAGACCATATCTCCAAATATAGTCACACTCTGAAAGCTGGGGCCTAGGGCTTCAACATATGAATTTTAAGGGGATGCACAGTTTATCCCATAACAACATCAACCCAAGTAACTAACAGAGAGTCTCTTTAAAAGAAAAAGATGTTTATTTTGGAATAGAGTACTGTAATGAGAATCTGCATGCTATAGTAAACTTGTGCATATTTGGGGAGGGAGAGAAAGACAATGGATTTTAAAGGCAGAAATGAGGAAGATTACATAGTTGTTTTGAAATAATTATCCTTGGCTACTGAGAACAAAAACAAGGATGACGCCAGCCCCAGGTTGACAGGCAGTTGCTGGACACATGTTCTTGCAGAAGTATTTTTTGTGTTAGGCTGCAATGGCCTTTGTGCAAGGTTGTGGTTTTGTAGAGTCTTTTTAATTATCAGGCATACAAACCTGAGATCCCTCCCTTCATATCCTTTCGCAGCTCTATTTGTCAGGATTTCCATAACATCAGTGATTTCAGTTTCATTCTGACAACTTTCACAACAGGAATGAAAAAATCAGGCTGGGCACAGTGGCTCCCAGCACTTGGGGAGGCTGAGGTGGGCAGAGCACTTGAGGTCAGGAGTTTGAGACCAGCCTGGGCAACATGGAGAAACCCCATCTCTACTAAAAATACAAAAAAATTAGCTGAGCATAGTGGCACATGACTGTAATCCCAGCTACTCGGGAGGCTGAGGCACAAGAATGGCTAGGACCCAGGAGACGGAGGTTGCAGTGAGCCAAGATTGCTCTACTGCACTCTAGCCTGGGCAACAGAGCAAGACTGTCTAAAAATAATAATAATAAAAAAATCGGTCCTTGTGTGTGACCACACACAACCAAGCTACCTTGGAAGGAATTGAGTGAAGAGAGCATTAGGAATGGAGGGACTTTCTGAGCACCTAAGGAAGACATTTGAAAGATGAAGAAACAGAACAAGAAAGGTGAGGCAATTGGCTCAAGGTCACAGAACAAGTTAATTACAGAGCTAGAACCAGAGCCCAAGACTTAGACTTTTGACTCTCAAGGCTTTCCTGTTGCCCCACCCTGCCTCAGGAAGCTCAGCTCCAGAGCTAGACTGGGCCCCTGTGTCTCTCCTCTGACTCCAACCCTTGGCAATGATCTTGAGCTGGGCATCCACTATTGCATGCCCCACATCACTGTTGTTATGTTACAGTCTCCAGAAGGACCGTCTTCCACACATCCCATCTGCAGGCATCTCTCCCCTCTCTATGGAGTTAGAGTCAATGTTGCAGGATCCATTTCGCTTTGTGCCCACTCTAGAGGGAGCCTACCACCAGTGTGTGCATTAATACAACAAGAAACACAGACACCTCCTTACTCTACATCTCCCACCCTGCTCCGACCTTCAAGGCACCCTTAGAACCTCCCCTTTCCACTTTCACGATGTCTGGTTTTGGTCACAGGATGTCACATCTCAGCTTACATTTTATGCATTGCATCTTATTCCTCTGTCTTTGCAATAAGTGCTTCCAGGGACTCTACCTCCCAGGAGATGAGGGACTGAGGCTGTACAATTGGTTCATCTTCTTGTGTCACTACTGGATCCTCTCTCTACCCAGTTATTGGCTATAGCCACCAAACCAGTGTTGATTTGTGCAAAAGTACAGTTCCTACTTGCCCCAAACCAATATGACTTGTTTTCAGTTTTTTATATCTACTCTTCCATAATGCAGAGAACTGTGATACAGAGCTGGAACTGTAGAGTACTCAATAATGAAACACAACTTAGTAAAGAAACAGAACATCCATTAAGCTTATCTTCATTGTTTAAACTTACTCTCACTTTAATAAGATAGTTTCTGGTATGCTGAGCAGCTGGCTGGCTGCAAATTCGTGGATGGTGGCTTATTATCGTAGAGGGATGTGGAAGAATGGAACAAACAAGCCTTGGTTTGCCAAGTTACAATGCGAAGAATGAGACCATCATTATCCTTTGGCTTCTGGGAAGGCATTATCTAACTCTGGTAACTAGGTTTCTTCTGTTACATGAAGATAAGCTTTCTGTTTTATGCATGTTGTTGTATATTCTGTTTGTAAAGAACGTAGCACAGTACTTAGCTCATAATAGGTGGTTAATAAATGGCAACAGAGACCACAAGGGGCCCTTTGTGAGGGATGGCCTTGGCAATTATGAAAGAGAACTTGCTTCCATTTCATCTCCTGTGGGGTCGTTGAGTGGCCAGTAATGAAGAATTAGTACAAATCCATACACTCATTAAGAATGGATTAAACATTGATTAGGTATTAATTAAGTATAATGAGATGATACAAAATCATTTTAAGACATCTGGGTATTTGGATGAGGAGAGGACCTGGAGGACAGAGTAAATTATATTACCTCTTCAATATTTAGATGTTTATGCCACTAAGTTTCATTGGTAGAGAGAATTGGTATCTTTCCACATATCATCCTTTGTAAATGACCATTTAGGATATTATTATCAGAAGTGGAAGGGTAGCGGTATACGGTGACCTTTAAAAATACAAAGCTAATTGAATCACTGGTAGTTAAACATTAATAGATTTAATTATATGAAAGTGACACAAGAGGGCAGCTGCGTACTATTTCTGAATACCTTTTGCTACAATATATTAGGCTAAAACCAAATATGTGAACGATCAGAATGACCGGAAATTGTCTTTAATGAATTTCTTATTCTATAGAGGTAATATAATTATTTAATTAGAAACCAGTTAATTCTCCTTTATACCACTCAAATCCTTATTGACAATGGTTGACAAGCAGTGATACAATAAACATCCTGCTGATTAGCTATAGTGCCTGTGTTTACACAGAACTTCCTATTGATGTCTTGACAATCACTTGACTGAACTGCAAGTGTGATGGGGGAATGGATGGAAGTGTTTATCAATTGCTGGGTATTCTGGTCCCCATGGGAGCCGTATATGTTAGAATGAATGGCGTATCCGGTGCATTACAACTTCGCAATCTTGCGGAGTTGGACAAGAATGTCTCAGCTCCTGTTTTCACACATATTCTAGAAGCTGATTTACTTCTTGTCATCCTTTGAGATTCATGGCAGGTAAATAAATATCCTGTATGGTATCGGAGGTCTCCTGCCTGAGGTGCAGTGTGGGTTCTATGAGTGAATTATGTCCTGGGGGGCAGATAGGACCTGGGCACTAGGATAATATTCTCTGAGCCAAGGGATTCAGAAGATGCGAGAATGTTCCGGGTCTCAATTGCATTCAGTTTAAGGGTTTTGTGCAGTTGTGTGGAGGCAGCAGAAGAAAGAGTTCTGTCTCAGCACAGATCAGGAATGGAGCTGTTAAGGATCCCCCAGGCTTCAGCAAGAATGAAATTGGCTTTGGAAGTGTGTAAAACTTTATACAAATAGGCCCTTACAAAACTTACTGAGCCTCCTTCAAAGTGAATGTGGAGAGGCAATTGTTACTTAATTCATTTCAATAAACATTTATTAATTATCTACACATGGCAAGGTCCAGTTCATGATGGGTACAGAGAAGCCATACAGGGTCTTCTGGTAGGAACTAATTGATCAAGGAGGAGGTGGCATGGGGTGGGGTATGGTTTAAGCACCTGGGTCTTGGGACTCAGTATGTCCCCAGAGAGCAGATGCTGTGGCCCCAGAGTCAGTCTGTACTGCAGTGCATGCTGGTTCATAGTGACACCAGTGGAGCCTGGGGTGAACTCCTGAGACACAGTTACAGAGACAAGTACAGTGGAACTTATACTGGGAGTAAGGGCAGACTAGGATGGAAGGTGGAGCTGCAGAGACTCAAGAACTGGTGGTGGGACCATTCATCCAGAAACAACAGGGCAAGGCTGTGTGTCTTAAGGTCTTAACGTTATTCCAGTCCAACCATTAGGGACAAGATAGGTGTTCAGCAGTATGAACTGGAGATTCCAAATGGGCATGCTATTTAAAATAAGCACGGTGCAAGGGGATGTTCAACACGAGAAAACAAGCAGATAACAGTCTAAAATGGAGAAACCAGGAAGAGCATCCGGATTGCACACACATGCACACACCCATGCCACCATGTATCTAGACATCACTGCTGATCATACATCAGGAAGTGATTTGCCTTCTGTGCCACTTTGAAACAATTTCCCCTGTAAGGACAACACCACCCACAATTGTTGGTTCTCTCAAGAGTCTCAGATTCTAGCAAAGTAGAATAATCTATATAGTAAAGAAATTCTAGCCCAGGATGTCTGGAAAAGGAGAGCAAGACTTAATTCATGTCATGAGGTCATGTCTTTTGGTGCAGCCAAATTTCATCCCCGGGTGCTGAAGGAATTTAGATGTGTAATCAGAGTCACCACTGGTAATCTTAAAAAAATCATGTACAACAAGAGAGGAACCAGAAGATTGATGGCAAGTAAATGTCACAAGTTTTGAAAAAGGGTGGACTCCAGAAACTACAGACTAATAAATTGTTCAAAGTTTGGTCAAATTATAGAATGAATTTTTAGCAGATGTCTTATGAGTACTTTGAAAGGAATGTGTTGACTGCTAGAAGACACGGAGTCACTAAGGACAAATCATGACAAACTAACCTGACCTCCTTTTGTGAAAGCATTTTACTGAATTGATAGATCACTGGGAGTGACATAGATCTAGTGTTTCTTGGGTTTACAAAAACACTTGGCAATATCTGACATGCCAAAATATCACTATGAATGATATAGCGAAAATACACATAGTATAAAAGTACTCTTGGGTGGCTGGGACCTGTCTGAAAACTTTGTGCTTAGAATGGAAGGACAAAAAATTCAATTCACAATGACATTTGGTCAGTGCCCATGTTGCCTCTCACAAATTCTTACTAGAGTTCCTATGGAGACATAGGGAAGAAGAAAACCAAAAGTAGGACTGACCACCACATTAGTGCTAGTATCAGGGAGGAGTTTCTACTAAGTTCAAGGCTGACGAAAATGACAATCAGTACTCTAAAAATGATTGCTTACATGTACGTAGAGAGGCCCCTTGCTTCCTCCCCCACTGTTTAGCCCCTGTTTAAGACATACAGAATGTATTAAAACTAGGAAACTGGACATGTATCTCCTTTGCATGGAAAAAAAGACTACAGCTACAAGACCAATAAAACTTAGGAATAATTCTAGCAAGAAATAAATGGACCTATATGAAGAAAATTATAAAACTTTGCTGAGAGATACAAAAGAATAGGAATAAATGGAGAACCCTGTTCTTGAATGGAAAGATGAAATATTGTAAATACGTTAATCCTTCCATAATTAATTATACATTTAATGGATTATAAATAAAACCATAAAATTTTTTTTGAACTTGACAAAGAGATTCTGAATGCATTTAGCAAAATAAACAGTAAGAATGATTAAGAAAATTGTTCTTAGTGTATTTCAGAAGTTAGCATATGATAAAGAAAATATAATAAACCAGTGGAAAATGGATGAATCAACAAAAAATTAGTTTTGGAAACTATTTCCCATTTGAAAAAAATCAAGTTAGAGCCTTTAAAATTATCATGCACCAAAGTAAAAGTAAGAATAAAATGCAAAAATTTAAATAATCAAAAGGAAGAGAATATAGATGAATATTTGAAGACGCTGGAATGAGGAAGGATTGCTAAGCATATTGTAATGGATAAACCTGCAATCCAGAAAAATAGCCATTGATTTGAACATAAACTTTGATTTTAAAAGTTTTTGAATTAAACTTTTCATTTTGAAGTAACTTTATATTTACATTCATTTGTAAGAAATAATACAGAGAGATTGTATGTACCATTCAGTTTCCTCCAATGAGAACATCTTGCAAAACTATAATAAAATACAATACAGAACATTTTCATCACCATAAGAATCCCTCATGTGGACCCTCCATGGCCATCCCAGTTCTCTCCTGGCCTCCCTTCATCCTTAACCATTCATCTCATCTTCATTTCTCTAGTTTTGTAATTTCAAAGCTGATATATAAATGGAATTGTACAGTTAGTAAACATTGAGATTGGCCTTTTTCTCTAAGCATAATTTTCCGAAGGGTCATCCAAATTGTTGCATGTATCAATAGTTCATTTCTTTCTCTTTTTTTTTTAAAGGCTGTCTTGCTCTGTCACCCAGTCTGGAGTGCAGTGGTGTGATGGCTCATTGCAGCCTCAAACTCCCGGGCTCAAGCAATCCTCCTGCCTTGGACTCCCAAAGTGATGGGATTACAGGTGTGAACCGCTGGGCTCAGCCAGTTCATTTGTTTTTATTGCTGAATAGTATTCCATGACGTGGATCTACCACAGTTTATTCACCCATTGGAGGACATCTGGATTTTTTTCAAGTTTTAGCTGTTATATATAAGGCTGCTGTAATACTTAGGTATAGTTTTTTTGTGCAAACAAAGTTTTTCATTTCTCTTGGATACATTCCCAAGAGTATAATTGTTAGTCATATAATAGTTGCATATTTAATTTTTAAGACACTGCCAAATGATTTTCCAGATGTTTTTCATTTTACATTCCCACAAGCATTATGTATGAATGACTTAATTTCTTTGCATCATCATTAGTATTTGGTGGTGTCACTACTTTTTAAAATTTTAGCCATTTTGGTAGACATGTAGTGATATCTATGTTATCGTAGTTTAAATTTGCATTTGCCTGTGGAATAAGTTTCATGAGCTTATTTGCCATTGTTTATCTTCCTTTGTGAAATGTCTATGCATGTCATTTGCTCACTTTCTAATTAGATTTTTAATTATTTTGAGTGTTTAAATATATATTTTATATATATGTATATTAATTACTAGTCCTTTGTTGGAGATGTAGTTTGCAAATATTGTCTTCCAGTTTGTAGCTTACCTTTTAATCTTCTTAACAGATATTTCAGAGAACAAAAAGTTTAAAATTTTGATATCTAATTTGTCCATTTTTAATTTTGTGGATTGTGCTCTTCATATCAAGTCTAAGAATTCTGTCTAGCCTTAGATCTCAAAGATTTTCTCATATATTTTTTCTAAATGTTTTATATTTCCATCTTTTCTTTTTTACATTTAAGTTGGTGATTTGTTTTGAGTTGATTTTTATATAAGGTGTGAGACTTAGGTCAAGGTTCCTTGTCCCTTCGCTCCATTTGTTGAAAAGGCAATATTTCCTCTATTGCATTGCTTTTGCTCTTTTCTCAAATATCAGTTGGGCATATTCATGTGGGTCTATTTCTGGGTTCTTTATTCTGATCCATTTTTGTGTCCATCCTTTCACTAATACCAAATATAATCTTAATTACTGCAGCTATATAATAACCCTTGAAATTGAGTAAACTGATTTCTCTCTCACTTGACTGTTTTTTTTTTTCAAAATTGTTTTACCTCCTCTAGTTCCTCTGCTTTCCCATATATATTTTAGAATAATCTTGTCTATATATACAAAAAATCTTGCTGGGATCTTACTAGGAATTGCATGTAACTTATATATCAATTTTTGGGAGAATTGACATCTTTGCTATGTTGAGTCTTCCAATCCATGAACATAGGATGCTCATTATTAGTATGTAGAAATACAAATGATTTCTGTATGTTTATTTTGTATCCTGAGGACTTGCTGAGCTTATTAGTCATATGTGTTTTTGTAGATTCCTTGGGATTGTCTGTGTATACAATCATGTCATTTGCTAGTACAGATGATCTAAAATAATTCTTTTCAATCTGTTTGCATTTTGTTTCCATTTCTTGCTTTCTTGCTTTGGCTAGAACTTTCATCACTGTGTTGAATAAGAGTGGACACCCTTGCCTTGTTTTTTATTTTACAGTGAAGGCATTCAGTTTTTCTCCATTAAGTATATTAGCTTTAGGTTTTTTGTAGATGCTCCTTATCAAGTTGAACACATTTTCCTTTGCTCTCATTTTTCTAAGTGTTTTAAATTATGAATGGATGTTGAATTGTGTCCATTGTTTCTTCCACACCTATTGATTTGATTATATTTTTCTTCTTTAGCCTGTTAACATCATGGATTACATAGATTCTTACATGTTGAGCCATGCTTGGGTAAATCCCACTTGAACATGGAGTATAATTCTTAAATATTGCTGAATGCTATTTGCTCATATTTTAAAAAGACTTTTTGCCCTTATATTCATGAGAGAATCTATAATTTTCCTTTGAAAACTTTTTTTTCTGGTTTTGGTATCAATGTGATGTTAGCTTCATAAAATGATTTAGGAAGTGTTCTATCCTTTTTTTATTTTCCTGGAATAGATAGTAAAGAAGTTGCTCTTATTTCTTTGCTCACACATTTGGTAGAAAAAGTTACTTATTTGAACACAAACTATTGTTCAAATCAAGAGTGACCTAGGAGGTAGACTAAAATGATGGATCACCATGGTCTATCATTTTACATGGCATGTTTACCATATTTATAGAGAACTTAAAGCTGAAAGTTAGTTTCTACTCTTGAGGAATCAATATGTTACATTTATCTCGTCAGATTGAAGTGCTCTACCTCAGTATTGATTTCACTCTGTTCCAGCCACAGTGCTTTGGCTGTTCCCATCTCAAAGCCTTTTTCCTTGTTCCATTTACCTGAATGCTCTTATTCCATATGTTTACATGGTTTCCCTTTAATATAATTTAGTTACATTCAAATATCACCTCCTTAGCAAAGCCTTCCCTGGCTATCCTGCCTAAGTATGTCTTGTCCCACTCCATCAGTCTTCTGTCTTATTCTGCTTTACTTTTCTTCCTAGCACTTGACAAAGTCTCATGTTTTCTTTTTCTCCTTCTCTTTCTTCTTTTCTTTATCCCCTTTTCCCATCCACCCAGTCATCTATCAGTTTTTTTCCTTAAGAATGTAATCTCAGTGAATGCAGGGACATAGTCTGTCTTGTTCACAGTTTTATTTCTAGCACTTAGAGCACAGTAGATGCCCAATAAATATTTTGAACAGATGAATGGATACATGCAGTATTCCTCATTTCAGTCACAATTAATTAACTGTAAAAATCAGGGCCGAGCACAGTGGCTCACACCTGTAATCTCAGCACTTTGGGAGGCCAAGGCGGGTGGACCACAAGGTCAAGAGATAGAGACCATCCTGGCCAACATGGTGAAACCCTGTCTCTACTAAAAATATAATAATTAGCTGGGCGTGGTGACATGCACCTGTAGTCCCAGCTACTCCGGAGGCTGAGGCAGAAGAACCGCTTGAACCCAGGAGGTAGAGGTTGCAGTGAGCAGAGATTGTGCCACTTCACTCCAGAATGGGTGACAGAGCGAGACTCCATCTCAAACAAACAAAAAATGAACAAACAAACAAACAAAATTAGAAGGGTTATAAATTGAACTGTTTTCTTTTTCCTTCAACAAACATCTATTTGCCAGATGTTAGAGATGCCATTGTGAGGAAAATGGTACTTTCTTCAGGAAGCTTACAGATTAGCAGAAGAAATAGAAATAAATTATATTAAAATATATGTATAGTTATAAATTGTGTTCAGAATCCAGAAAAATAAGGTGCTTTGAAAGCAAATACTAGAAGGACTTGATATAGTCTGAGGTGTCAAAGAGGTCTTTCTTGAGTCAAAATCTGAAATGTGAAGGAGACAAAGATATCAGGAAAAGAGACTCAGGACAGAGGGAACAGCATCAGAGAGGCCCCAAGATAGAAGGAACCACGGAGTGTCTACAGAAATCCAGAGTAGTGTGGAGAAGGAGGAGAAGAATCATACGACAGGAAACCGATGAGGTGGGTAGGGCCTGACTTGCAAGCCCTGAAAGCTGCATTAATGGTGTTGATTGATCTTTATCTAGACAGCCATGTGCAGTTATTATGGGTTTTTAAGCAATGAAGTAAAATTGTTAGACTCGAGTTTTTAAAAGCCCACTCTTTGTGCTGTATGGAAGATGAACTGGAGTGGGACAAGAGGAGAATAGGGAATCTAATTGATAGGCAATGACAATAATTAGATGATGTAGTTTGTACCAGCCTAGTGGTAGTATAAAGAGAATCACGAGAGAAAGGTGACATACTTTAGTTCACCATATGAAAGCCAAGGATATAATACAACGAACAGAATGTATTTATAGAAGGGTACTTCTTACTCTTAGTATGGACAATAGAGGAAATAAAACAGTTATTGGTATAAAAAGATTTCAATTTAGGTAGTGGCTATAGCACATTCTAGCTGTATGACATACAGCAACTTACTGAAACATTTAGAACTAGGTTTCTCCATTTGTTTCATGAGTTTATTAATGCCTGCTTCATGGAGTCATAACTTGTGATTGACCCTGCTGATTGTCTCTAAATACCTTTTCTCCCCCTCCTCCAGAGTAAGATAAATTTTAGTTGAGCTGATGACCATAAAACAAAGGAATACATTTCCCTGGGCTCTTTGCAGTTAGGTGTGATACTGTGACAAATTTCTGAACATGAGAGAAGAGTTGTGTGACAGCGACTGAGAACCTTCCTTAAGAGACAGCTGGCAACTTCTCTTTCTTCCTCTCTTTTTTCTTGTCTTTCTCAAAATTGCCACCTGGAAGGAAAATGCTTCTTCAGATTATGAGGGCAAGGGCCATCTGATAAAGATGGCAGAATAGTGAGCTGAAAGGGGCTTGATCTCTAAGGAATCCAAGAAACAGCCTGGGCCTGAATACTGTTTTTCTGTTTTCTCATTGCTTGCCCTTTTTACAAGACAGATAAATCAACACGGAAAGACTTTCTCTGTTATGGACAGCCTAGCCTTGTCTTCTTACCTGTTATATAACAATTAAAAGATGTTATATGAAATGTCCAGCACATAGCTAAAAGTGTTTTCTTCCATGCCTCTTCCATTAAAAAAAGAAAGAAAAGAAACGCCATTAAAATTCTGCCGTCCAGTAATAGAGAATTAAATCGCATTCTCAAATTTTTGTTTTTCTTAGCAGAGACTCTGACACTCTGGAATATGCCCAGGAGAAAATGCTGAAGTTGGTGAGCAATCTTGGATCCACATTATACAAGGAACAGTTAGTTACAGGAGATGTGTTACATTTGCTATTTTAAAAATGTGTGCCTTTGACTTGGGCTTGGGAGTCTCACGCAAGTGGAATCTATCTTGTAATTCCATCTACTCTGATGGGATTGGAACTGAATTCTCAACAGCACTGCTGGGGCCCAGAGCTGATGCTTTGACCAAAGAAATCTGGGGAGTTGAAGAGGGAGTTGGGGTGTCTGGGCACTTGTCTTGCACATCCACAGATTCAGCTGGGAGTGAGGTGCCAAGAAGATTATTAAGTAGCTGGGCTCTGTCTATTTGTTAAAACTGCAAGGGCTCTCAAACCAGCACAGAGACGAGTGGTTTTTACTGTGTCCACCAGGAAGTGGTGGTGGGTCAGCAAAGCTGTCTCAAGAGTTTCCAAGGAGAGTCTTGAGTAGGTACAGCAGGATAGATATCTGCTGCTTCTGTGAGGTTCTAGACAATATAGCTTTTGAAAAAAGCCTAAGTGACTTAGAAAATCTTGAAAAACTAAATGTAGAAAGCCATTTTGAAGACTTTAAACTTGAAACAGAGACCAAGAGTAAAGCAACACTGATTCCAATTCAACCTGTTCAGTTGCAGGCTCTCAAATGTGCCAAATCTGTTAAAATTTCCTTCAGACTTCAACTGGCCAGCTTCAGAAAGGAGAGCTATGAACATACTTTAAGTAAAGATGCTAAAAGCTCAAATAGAAGAGTCCTTCTGAAGGAAGCACAGAAACTACATTCTTAAGTGCATTTATATGTCCACGTTAAAGGAAATGATATGGTAGGGAACAAGTCGTTTAATGTGTCTGTGCTGATGGTGGGAGTAATGCTTAGCAGAAAAATTGGGACAGTAGAAAGAAGACTCATAAAGAATAATTTTCAAATCAATGGCTTCTAGATTCATTCTTATCCACGTGGCAGGTACCCTTGGGAAACACTGACCTTACAACTTTGTAGGGGCTTTCATGTTTCATGGTTGGCCTAATGTAGGTGCAACATCAGCCTGTGCTGTTTCTAGGGAAGTTGTTTTCCTTCTGTTCCTCACACAACATTGACTTGCTCCTTGTGATCCAGGTATTCTAAGTGACCTGAAGTTATTAGAAGGAGAAGACATACTCTTCCATCTCTTCATGCTTTCCACTTGGAATACCATCCCTTCCTCACTTAGCATCCTGTGAACACACACATCACTCTAAGCCTGCTTGTGTCTTCTTGGTTGTTTTCCCTACTAGGTTATGACAGATTTCAACTGGTATGTTGTCACTCCTTTATCCCAGTAATAGCCTGGCACCCAGAAGGTGCTTAAAAATGTTTGTACATTCATTTGACAGATAACATTATGTTTTTATCTTGTACAACGTGATTTTTGAAATATATATATACACTGTTAACTCTAGTGAATTAACAAATGCATTACTTCTACAGTTATTTTTGTGGTGATAGCACATAACATTGACTATTACATAACATTAACTATAGTCATCTTGCTGTTCAACAGATCTCTTGAAATGTACTCCAGACTGTAATTATGTATCCTTTGACCAACATCTCCCCATCTCCACTTCCCCCTAACCACCCCATACCCACTATCATATCAAGTTGTTTAGATTCTGCATATGAGTGAGAACATGTAGTATTTGTCTTTCTATGTCTGACTTATTTTACTTAGTTATATTCTCCAGATTCATCCCTATTACTGCAAATGGCAGGATTTTATTCTTTTTTATGGGTGAATAGTGTTCCATTATGTATCTATATATTCATATATGTATATCACATTTTCTTTATCCATTCATCCACTGATGGACACTTAGGTTGATTCCATATCTTGACTATTGTGAATAGTGCTACAAAAACATATGGGAGTGCAAATGTCTCTTCAACATATTGGTTTCTTTTCCTTTGGATATATACCCAGTAGTGGGATTGCTTAGATCATATGGTAGTTCTTTTAAAATTTTTTTTTGGGAAACTCCATACTTTTTTCCATAGTGGTTGTACTAATTTACATTCCCAACAACAGTATAAAAGGATCTGCTTTTCCCCACGTTTTTGCCAACACATTGTCTTTTGTCTTTTTGATTATGGCCTTCTAACTGGGGTGAGATGATATTTTATTGTGGGTTTGATTTGCATTTCCCTGATGATTAGTGATGTTGAGTATTATTTTGTATACCTGTTGCCCATTTGTATGTCTTCTTTAGAGAAATGTCCATGCAGATCTTTTGCCCATTTCTTTTTTTTTTTTTTTTGAGTTATTTGAATTATTTACCGATTTTGGGTATTAACCCCTTGTTGGATGTGTAGTTTGCAAATATTTTCTCCCATTCTGTGGGTTGTTTCTTCACTCCGTTAATTGTTTCCTGTGATGTGCAGATGCTTTTTAGTTAGATGTAATTCTATTTCTCCATCACCACTTTTGTTGTCTGTGCTTTACAGGGCTTTCCATAAAATCCTTGCCTACACCAATGTCATGAAGCACTTTCCCTATGTTTTCTTCTAATTGTTTCACAGTTTTGGTCTTACATTTAAGTCTTTGTCAATTTTGAGTTGATTTTTGTATGTGGTTAGAGATAAGCGTCTAATTTCATTTTTATGTGCATGGTTATCCAGTTTTCCTGACACCATTTATTGAAGAAACTGTCCTTTTCTCAAGATGTGTTTTTGATACATATGTTGAAAATCAGTTGACTGTAAATGCATGGATTTATTTCTAGCCTCTGTATTCTGTTTCATTAGTCTATATGGCTGATTTATTCCAATACTATGCTGTTTTGGTTACTCCTTTGTGAAGTCAGTTGTGTAATGCCTCTAGCTTTGTTCAGTTCTTTTTGATCAAGATTGCTTTGACTATTCAGAGACTTTTATTGTTCTATACAAATTTCAGATGGTTTTTTCAACATAGAAAAATGTCTACTAACGTTTTTGAAATAAAAAATGTCTGTGAAGAATGCCATTGCTATTTTGATAAAGATTGGATTAAATCTGTAGATCTCTTTGGGAATTATAAACATTTTAAGAATATTAATTCTTTCAAACTGTGATTATGGGATATTTTTCCATTTATTTTGGTCTTCTTCAATTTTTTGTTAATGTTTTATGGTTTTCATTGTTGAGATATTTCACCTCCTTGGTTAAATTTACTCCTAGGCTGTTTTTTTTGGTGGCTACTGTAAATGGTATTTTTTCCTGATTTCTTTTTCAGATAGTTTGCTATTAATATATAGAAATGCTACTTTTTTTTTTTTTTTGAGACAAGATTTCACTTCTGTCACCCAGACTGGAGTGCAGTGGCACGATCTCAGCTCACTGCAACCTCTGCCTCCCTGGGCCCAGGTGATTCTCTTGCCTCATCCTCCCAAGTAGATGGGACTATGTTGTGTGCCACAACACCTGGCTAATTTTTGTATGTTTTGTAGAGATGGGGTTTCATCATGTTACCCAGGCTGTTCTCATACTCCTAGCCTCAACTGATCTGCCTGCCTCAGCCTCCTAAAGTGCTGGTATTACAGGTGTGATCCACCATGCCTTGCCAGATTTTTGTATGTTCATTTTATATCCTGTAACTTTTCTGAATTTATTAGTTCAAATGGTTTTTTTTGATGGAATCTTTAGAGTTTTCTATTAATGGGATCATATTGTCTGTGAACAGGGACAACTTAACCTCCTTCTTTCCAATTTGAATGCTTTTGATTTCTTTCTCTTGTTCTGGCTAGAACTTCCAGTATTATATTGAGTAGAAATGGTAAAAGTGGGCAGCTTCATCTTGTTCCAGACCTTAGGAGAAAAGCTTTCAACTTTTCCATGTTCAATATCATGTCAGCTGTGGGTTTGTCATACATTGCCTTTATTGTGTTGAAGTATGTTTCTTCTTTGAGAATATTTAGCATGAAGTGAAGTTGAATTTTCTCAAATTCTCTTCTTGCATCTATTGAAATAGTTATGTGATTTTTGTCTTTCATTCTGTTAATGTGGTGTATCATAGTTATTGAATTCCATTTAATCATGGTGAATGATTTTTTAAAAATATGCAATTGAATTTGCTTTGCTAGTATTTTGTTGAGGATTTTTGCATTTATGTTCATCAGAGATATTGGCCTATAGTTTTCTTTTTGGTTGTTGTGTCCTTGTCTGGTTTTGATATCAGGGTAATCCTCTCCTTGTTGAATTCGTTTGGAAGAATTCTTTTGTCTTTAATTTTTTGAGAATAGTCGATAAAAATTGGTATTAGTTTTTCTTTAAGTGTTTCCTAGAATTTTCAGTAGTGAAGTCATTAGGTCCTGGGCTTTTCTTTGATAGGATATCTTTAATTACTCATTCAATCTTTTTCTTTGGTCAGACTTTCTATTTCTTCATAATTCAGTCTTTGTAGTTGCATATGTCCAGGAATTTATCCATTTCTTCCAGGTTTTCCAATTTGTTGACATATAATTGTTCATAATTGTTTCTTATGATAGATCCTTTGTATTCCTATGGTACCAGTTGCAATGGTTCCCTTTTCATCTCTGATTTTGAGTCTTCTATCTCTTTTTTAAAAGTTTCTTGATTGATTGAGTTATTCCTCTAGCCCACCAGCCAGTTTCATAAGGCTTGAGTATTCTTTACCCTCAAAGACTTTTTCTCACTGTGAGTGACACTAGTCTTTATCCAGCAAAAGTCCCTGGAGCTATTCTGAATGCTCCAGATTGTCTCTAGTTAGTTAGGGTATGATTGCTTTGTCAGAACAGGAGGACTTGCAGATAGACAGCCAAGTTTAGAGAAAGTACCCAGGGAAGTGGGGCCAGATACTTGGGTCCTGGTTTTGGTTTTGTTCCCACTTACTGTATGACTTTGAATAAGCTACATAAACTTTCTGTGCTTTACTTTCCAGATTCTGGTCTACCCTATCCTTATAATAAATCTCATAGTAAGTCAATGAAGCCATGTTCAAGTATTTGTGTCAAGTATTATGGTAGGAAATATGATAGATAAGATAAACGTATTTTAAGTGTTAAGGGGGATGTCATTTTTCTCTGGCCCTATGTAGAGGAAGTTTCATTTGGAAGAACTCATTAGAGAACCACTTCTGGCCTCTCCTTGATGCCCCATGTACTCTTCAGGGCAGAGGAGGGATTGCTGTCACTGGGAGAAGGGACAGGACATGCTCAGCCCAGTCCCTTCTTTTCTGAGCAAGTCTTACTGCAGGGGCATGAATTCTGGTGTGCCCTTCTGTATCCTACTCCTGGCTCCACTCCCAAGAGGCTGTCTTGTGGAAGAGGCCTGTGGTAGTTAGTGCTGCCCATGAGTGGGTGGCTACATTGGCCTGATTGAAGGGCAAAGGGAAGCCTTTTTGGTTACTGCTGGATAACAACACTGTTCAATTGCCTGCATCAATAATAAAGCCAGTATTTGATCAGAATCTGCTTGACTTCTCTTATTTCTCAATAGGAAGGGAAGAGAGAAATGTTATGCATAGATACTCTAAAACTTCAACAAAAGGATGTGTCACAGTTATAAAGCAAGCTTAGTAAGGAAGTGTGCTGTGGTCAAAACCATGTCAGGTTGGAATGACTGAGACCTCATTCCCAGTCCAACCTCTGATGCTCACTGGCTTTGCTGTCTTAACCAAGTCCAGTGGTTTTCCTGGCCCTCAGTTTCTTCAACTTTAAAATGCAGATGTTGGACTAGTTGATCTCTCATGTTTTTTAGCTCTAAAAGCTTATGAATCATGCCTATAATCCACCCAAAGAAGGTTCCAAATGGACTTGGAATCTTTCATCTCTTGGCAACTCACTGAGACTCTTAGTCAACTATTTAAAATCCATCTACTCTTTCTTCCTGAGTAAGAAACTCAGCTTTTACTGCCTGGTAACAAAGATTTATTCTTGGTTCCTCCTGAAGCTGGAACTCTTTCTTCTCTGTCCCACATGAAATGTGAAAATACTGGTTGAAGCCCCAGCAGCCATCACGAACCTCAAAATCATAGTAACAATGGAAATCATATACAAAAGTTGGTAGAAAGATAAAAGTTACCTAGGTTGTTGATGTGATGGTAGAGCTGCCACCCAAGCCCTAAATTGCTTGCCTCCAGATTTTTTTTATGTAAAAAAATTTAAAAAGTCATCATTATTTCTTGGTTTTGTTGGCAGTAGTTGAATTACATTTTTAAATGATACAACTAACTTGGGTTTCTTATAAATGATAAATCCTTCAACAGGATGGAGAGTGTAAACCTGAAGAATGGTATAGCACACGTAACTCATCTTTAGAACAGAAAGGTTTAATTCATATCCAGAAATATCTTTTTTGAAAGGTGAAAGAAAATGAACTTCTCCTTCACTTTGCGGCACTAGTGACATTGTAGAAACTGAAGATTCTCAGTTTCTATTGACCCCAGACATCAGTTAAATATTTCAACAACCCCAATCTGAATTTTTTTTAGGCATCTGTAATGGTTAACAACTGTGGATCTGAACAAAACCTGTTGGCCAAAAAATTCTTTCAGGCTGACAAAATATGCTAGTTCCTGCCAAACATAAAATAACACTTAGTCATTTTCCATGAGCACTAGAAAGCTTTGCAGTCAGGACTTCATGTGTTTTACACCAATATGAAGCAATTAGTGATAGGAAAATAGATTCTGTATTCAGCTAGATCAAGCAAGTGACATTCCTTTTGAAGCGTCTCAAGACACTTTTACCAAGCTCCAGGATATAATAATGATAACACTTGCCCTGAAGAGTTCTGCAAATGTGTCTTCCACATTGCTCTCAGTGGGAACTATGGCATGGTGGAAAGGCATTTGGACTTGGAACTGGGAGTCCTGGACTGGAACTTCAGTTTTTCCAAGTAGCTCTATGACTCTGGGCAAGTGATTTAGCCTTCCTGAGCCTCTGTTTCCTTAACTTTACAACTGGGATATTAATATTTATCTCACAAAGCTAAAATAAGGTTTAAATATCTATATATGGGTAAAACACCTGGCATAGGGTCTAATGAAGAGGACATGCTATTTAATGAACATTATATTGAAACTGACATTTAAGACACCAGACTGGTTATCTGGTATTGGGAATTTCATCATAGAGCATTTGAAGTGTTGATTAGATACGTTAAAGTGCAGTCAGACTTCACTAAACATTCAATGTTCAAATAAATTAAACTCCCTTGCTGTTTGTAAGTAAAGGAAGTACCTGAGGGCGTTTGGGTGATGTGACCCAGTAAGGCTCTAGGGATAACTTGCTGACAGCTCCAATTTGGGTGTGTGTGGGCAATAGTGTGAAGGACAGAATTGGAATTAAATATAAAATATGACAAGCTTAATAAGGAGCAAGAAAGTATAATTCGTTTAGGGAAGAAAAGCCAGAGCCCCAGTCACCCAACATGGGAGGGCTGGCTCAGTGCAAACTAGTCGGGGAGAAGTCAGGAAGAAGTAGTTATTGATAGCAGTCACTCAGCGGGATGTGCATTAGTGCAGTCGGCCAGCGCAGCAGCAGGAAGTGCTCCGAAGCAGACCCCCTGCTTTGCAGCACAGGTAACAGCACTGCTTCTTGTTCCTACACATAAATTTTTATGGAGTGCATGAAGAAGAAGTTCCAGATGAAAACAAAAGCTCCACAGGAATATTAAGCCCTTACATCACAGACTGCTCCTACCTGGGCACTCTTGTTTGATCCTCACGACCAGCTGTCCCCAGCCTTTTTGGCACCAGAGACTGGTTTTGTGAAACACAATTTTTCCATGGACTGGGGCGTAGGGAAGGGAAATGGTTTTGGGATGAAAGTATTCCACCTCTGATAATTAGGGATTAGATTCTCATAAGGAGAGTGCAACCTATATCTGTTGCATGCACAGTTCACAATACAGTTTGTGCTCCTATGAGTATCTAATGCTGCTGCTGCTCTGACAGGAGGTGGAGCTCAGGCGGGAATACTCGCTAGCCTGTCACTTACCTCCTACTGTGCAGCCCGGTTCCCTAACAGGCCATGGACTGGTATGGGTCCCTGTCCTGGAGCATGGGGACCCCTGCTCAAGACAACTCTTGTATGCAGCTCGAGAAGGTAGTTACCACCTTTTTAAGGGTGGGTAAATTGAGATATGGAGAGGGTAAATGGTGGACCATTTGAAGCTGAGACTAGAACCCAGTGGGAACTTGAGTGTCTTATGGAATTAAGATGTAATGTATGCAAAGCACTTAGCATGGTGCTTCAGATGGGCGCACACTCTATAAATGGTCATTATTGATTTTACTAAGAAAGAAAGATAGTCCCGGAGTTCTTCAGTTTGGTAACGAGGACATTCATGTGACTTAGCCATGCTCTTTAAGTATATGTGCAAGAAGCCAGCCAGTTGCTTTCCATCTTTTCTTTTTTTTCTTTTATTATTATTATCATTATTATTATTATTATACTTTAGGTTTTATGGTACATGTGCGCAATGTGCAGGTATGTTACGTATGTATACATGTGCCATGCTGGTGCGCTGCACCCACCAACTCGTCATCTAGCATTAGGTATATCTCCCAGTGCTATCCTTCCCCCCTCCCCCCACCCCACAACAGTCCCCGAAGTGTGATGTTCCCCTTCCTGTGTCCATGTGTTCTCATTGTTCAATTCCCACCTATGAGTGAGAACATGCGGTGTTTGGTTTTTTGTTCTTGCGATAGTTTACTGAGAATGATGATTTCCAATTTCATCCATGTCCCTACAAAGGACATGAACTCATCATTTTTTATGGCTGCATAGTATTCCATGGTGTATATGTGCCACATTTTCTTAATCCAGTCTATCATTGTTGGACATTTGGGTTGGTTCCAAGTCTTTGCTATTGCGAATAATGCGGCAATAAACATACGTGTGCATGTGTCTTTATAGCAGCATGATTTATAGTCCTTTGGGTATATACCCAGTAATGGGATGGCTGGGTCGAATGGAATTTCTAGTTCTAGATCCCTGAGGAATCACCACACTGACTTCCACAAGGGTTGAACTAGTTTACAGTCCCACCAACAGTGTAAAAGTGTTCCTATTTCTCCACATCCTCTCCAGCACCTGTTGTTTCCTGACTTTTTAATGATTGCCATTCTAACTGGTGTGAGATGGTATCTCATTGTGGTTTTGATTTGCATTTCTCTGATGGCCAGTGATGGTGAGCATTTTTTCATGTGTTTTCTGGCTGCATAAATGTCTTCTTTTGAGAAGTGTCTGTTCATGTCCTTCGCTTTCCATCTTTTCTAAGCAAATGAGTTTCAGCCACATGTGAAATCTGTACATTCATTCTCAAGTGAGTTCTCTGCTTTAAAAAACATATTTATAGCCTCAGGATGCAAGCTCTGCAAAATCAGTCGATAAAATAATTAAATTAATGGCAGCAACAACACGTTCCAATAAAAGCCAACACAATATGTACTGTGGAAACAGCATGTTTCCATCACGCTCAGCTGAGATCAAGGACATTTTTAAAAGTGGGGCATTCTCATCTAACCCTTCACTTGCTCCTGCCCAGCTCCCCCAGCTCCTAGTGAATGTCATGGGACTTGCTGTCCTCCATATAAAGCGTCTGCCTTTTGGGCGAAGGAACGTGTCTCTTGGGAAACCATTAACAGGGATGCAGGTATTCCTCTTAAAGTGCTGGATTAGCAGTTAGGTCTCTGGGCCCTTTGTGGCCATAATTAACACCCGTGATCCCAAGGTGCAGACACTCAGCTGGAAGCATCAAACAGCAAGCCCAAGTCCCTGGGATTGTAATCCCATAAACTTGTCTGTTTGTATTGGTTCTGCTTATTCTCAGATTTCAAATCTCTGGACTCTGCAGCCCTCTGTGAACCTACAGGATTGATTCTTCTCTCCTACCTTACAGGTTTGCTCAGATTTTACCCCTTGCTTTCCTAGATCCGCAATGTCATGGAGATCAGCGCTTCACAAATGTTCATTCTCTGGGGAGATTGTTCAGAGTCTGATGCAGCGGACTGGTGGGGCCTGACACTCTGCATTTCCAACATGCCCCTAGGTGATGCTGATGCTGCTGGTTCATGGTCCACACTTTCAGTTGCAAGGATCTGAAGTCCCCTGCTTGGAAAGAGAGCCTGTATCTTTGCCCTGAATCCTTGTGACCAGTTCAGAGGGCATGACACCAATGCTCCTATAAGACAGGCATATAGGAACAAAGTGACCAGAGTTAGATCAATACAAACCTTTCTAAGGCTTATTTTGCACTGAAGGAAGGGAAAGAATTGCCTACTTTGGGAAAGTTTTAAAATTCCCTCTGTCTCTGCCAATTAGGGTAAGTGTTGATCTTGGCTGATCTTGAGATGAACGCAGGGAAAGGAATGTCTCCTAGAAGTTTCTTTGAGCCTTCACTCTGTGGAACCCAGGAAACAATGGTTGATAGGACTAAATCCCCAATGGACGAATCATTGTTTGGTCCTCCTCAATCTCTTTTGATTTTAAAGCCAAATGGCAAAAATTTTAAACCACAGTAACATTTTTGAACAGTTTTGCACTCTCAAAGTAAGACTCCAGCAGAGGATACCTTCCATTTATACATGGACATCATTGGTACAATGACTTTCCCGTTTTACGTGCAATCAATGGGGCAAGAGAGTCTTCAAAGACCTTTTTCCAAAACTGCATTTTCCCCCTGAAATATTCATTTAAGCAATTTAGCTACCTACCCCAGGCTCATGATGAATTTTTTAGATAATTGCTTTAATTCTCTGCTTCATTTTGCTAATGTAGAGCTGGCCTCTGCCTGTAGATTTATTGCCAGCTTCATGTTTTTCAGGGAACAAGAATTACTAAACAGTTGATTGTTTCATTGAGGTTACTGTGTGGAGGCACTGGAAACAGCTACATGTCTTCATGTCCTACGATGAGAATCTCTTTATCATGAGTCTGATGATTAGAGACAGTAGATACAACTTGCACGTGGGAATGTGTGGTGAGGGAGGGAAACCTACAAACTCACTGGATAAAAGAGCTTCACTGTGTGAAGCTCTAGATATTATTGTTCTTAAATATTGCATTTCCATCAGGCTGTCATGTTTAATTCTTCCAAAAAGCAATGAAATATATATGTCTGTTTTTCAATAATTTTCTAAACATGATATAAATGAATGTTTCCTTCAGTGTGACTTGATACCTAATAAATGTCCACTAAATACAGCCAAGCATCTTCACCGAAGTTGTTCTGACTCGGGACTGACTCTTCTTCATTCTATTTAGCTAGTATAATTTGATGTGACAGTAGCTGGAGGCACTGTGGATGGCAGCTGTGAAGAGGAGGAAAGCATGCAGAACCAGGACATGATTGATGCCTGAATGTGGCTTCGTGATAAGAGTTAATGATAAAAGGAATCTACATTGTAAAAATCTGGTCGCACCTTAGGTCCGTTAGTGAGATAAAGAAAGAAATATAAGTAAGCCTCAGGAACATCAAAAGCTGAAACACAAAGTAGGATTATGGGCAAAGGACAAGAGAGAAGCCATATATTTCAGAAATTGTTTTGGGGCTCTGCATATTGGCTGAACCACATATATCAAGCTTGATTTGATCTTATGCCAAAACATTCATGCAATGTAAGTGATGGGAAGTGAGCCAGCTTTACATTCATTCTCACTTTTCAAATGTACTTACCTCTTGAAATACATATCTGGAATTTCTGCAAAGGAAGAAGGAAGGGTTTCTAAGCCCCTAACCTTAAAACTGTTTAAATGGCCACATTAAAAAAAAATTAACAAAGTCTTTAAGAGACCCTAAATCTCACTGAAAGCAACACCCTGTAGAAATTGTAGTCACTACTGATACCAACACAATGTTCTATTTTAAAGTTCCCAGCGTCCTTCGTTGAACTATTACTAAACCTAATAATTGGTGCCTACAATTTTTCTTTGACCTTCAGTGACTTCCACCCTTTGGGTATTGCAACACTAGCTGGTGAAGCTGAACTTTTCCAGGCTCTTAGACTCTTTGGTGCTAAGAAGGCAAAGCAGACATTTGGCTTCTAAAATATTCGGCAATGCCTCAAATATTTTCTAGATGTCTGGGCCTGGGCTGGAGTCTCTTAGAAGGATCCAACCTGACCCCATTATCTGAAGTACTTAATTTGAATGCCACTCAATACAGTATTGTGGCAAGCATTTCTTTTCTTATTTAAGGTTATTGATGAGCTGTGGTTTTTTACATGGGGCTGAAAAAGATGATTTGTTTGTCTGAAATTCTTTCTGCTACTACAGCCACCAGCAGCTGTTCCTTTGGAAGCAGATAGTGATATTGGACTTTGTTTGCAACTTTGCCTCTTGGACACCTTGTCTACATTGCAGCTTTTTGCTTTTATTCACTCAGTTGCTTAATCCAGAAAACTGGACACCATTCTTGACTTCTTCTTCTCCTTTGCATTGCATCTAATGGTCCATGTAGACAAGTGAGCCATTTCTTTCTCTTATCCTGTCCTAGTGATGTCATTTCCACTTTAGAAACCTGTCACCATTAGGATTGTTAAATTAAGTTTAGCCTAAAGCTGCCTCCTTACTTATTTTACATTTGGCCTAATGTTTTATCCTATGTAGTGAACTGTAACCTAACTAGATGTGTAAACAGACTGGAACCCACTTTTATGCCAATCATTGAGTTTTGGCTGATCAAGGATAGCCAACTGTTCAAACTGGGTTTGAATAAGGCCAATGACGAGCTGTAACCACCCAGCTGTTTCTGTATCTCACTTCCATTTTTTTTGTATGCTACTTGTCACTTTCTTTTGTCTGCCCATAAATTTTCTCATGAGGCAGGCTGGAGTTTCTCTGGACCTACTCTGGCTCAGGAGGCTGCCTGATTTGTGAATTGATCTTTGCTCAGTTAAACTCTATTAAATTTAATTTGTCTGAAGTTTTTCTTTTGTTTTCCTTTTTTGGGACAGAGTCTCACTCTGTAGCCCATGCTGGAGTGCGGTGGCACGATCTCGGCTCACTGCAACCTCCGCCTCCCGGGTTCAAGCAATTCTCCTGCCTCAGCCTACTGAGTAGCTGGGATTATAGGTGCCTGCCACCACACCTGGCTAATTTTTTGTATTTTAGTAGAGATGGGGTTTCACCATGTTGCCCAGGGTGGTCTTGAACTCCTGAGCTCAAGCAATCTGCCTGCCTCAGCCTCCCAAAGTGTTGGGGTTACAGGCATGAGCCACTGCACCTGGCCTGAAGTTTTTCTTTTAATGGGATGAAGCCCAATCTTCTTAGCTCTGACTCTCCAGCTTCGTTTGTTCTCACTTTCCTCCCTCTGTGCATTCCTGCCCTGCTGAGCTAATCTCAGTGTCTCAAACATGCTATGCTCTTTCTTACTTTCAGGTCTTCATTTGTGTTGTTCCTTTTGCCCGCAACTTCTCCTTTTTCCTCCCTTGGCTAATTTGTCTACATCCTCTAGGTCTTGGTCTAGGTGATTCTTTTGCCTTGAGGCTTGTGTCCACACTTCCCTAACACACAAACATGCCTGTATCACACAGCTACAGTAAGAGACACAGATCAGCTATCCCCTGGGTTCATCTGAATCTAATGCCATTGTCTCATCCACTGTGTCATTCTGCAGATTCAAAGAAGTATAGCTTTGGTTTTTGTCCCCTAGGGAGCTTGCATGAGGAGGATGGAGAAACATTTGCTTGTCTAAATCCTGGCAAGGCCTGTCTTCTGTTTTATTGTCTTGTACGTCAATGGTCATGCTCTCATTCCTTCAAATATGATTTAACAAGTTCCTGCTATCTTTTCTTCTGCTTTGCTCTTTCTTGTGGTAACTGTGTTTGTCCATTCTCATGCTGCTAATGAAATATACCTGAGACTGGGTCATTTACAAAGAAAAAGAGTTTTCATGGACTCATAGCTCCACATGGCTGTGGATGCCTCACAATCATGGCAGAAAGTGAAGGAGGAGCAAAGGCACATCTTACATGGCAGCAGGCAAGAGAGAGAGTATGCAGGAGAACTACCCTTTATAAAACCATCAGATCTCATGAAACTTATATCACAAGATCAGCATGGGAAAACCCACCCCCATGATTCAATTACCTCCTACTTGGGTCCCTCCCATGACATGTGGGGATTATGGGAACTACAATTCAAGATGACATTTGGGTGAGAACACAGCCAAACTACAGGCAAACCATATCAGTAACTTCAGTTTCTAACATATTTGGAAAGGATGGCATTCACAGAACTTCCCTTTGCTCTATAGATCAAATGATAAGTAACCAGGCCCTCGAGGCTGTAATAGCTGAACCCTTCATAATTTAAGTTTGCTTTGTGAATATGGATATTATGACTCATATGTGTAGCTGATAACTCAGGTCTATTGCTGGGCCATGGCAACTGGATAGGTTAGTGTTTCCTAAACCAATATCCCAAGAAATAGATATCTCAAGCAATATTTAATTTTAAAAAACCTCTTTTGATCAAATATATTTGGCTGGAATAGTATAACTACCTTTATACCTTTCTAGGAGATATTTCTAGCATGGCAATTCTTCTAGAATAGAAATTGGCTTAACAAAAATCTTAAGTGTTTTCCCCACGATGAAACAGCTGGTCAGTGACAAAGCTGATAAAAGCACTCAGGTGTTCTGTGACTATCACTGCAGCTGTTTATAAAGATAAGGCCACTATAGCCCTGAATCTTCTTGGCTAAAGATTACAGAAGTTTGGAAGATGCAGTCACCCTTCCAGACCACAGGTGTCAAAGGCAGGAGAGACAGACCCTGTGACATCCTGAGCCAATCCCTTAAAACATAATAGTCCAGTGAACAGAGGAGGATCATCTGGGAGCCAGTCTCTGGGAAAATGACTCTCGATACCAAATCAAGTTTTTTGGCTAAGACTCCATTTCAAAATAGAATTACTTTGCGTTTTCTTCAGCTGTGTTCTCAAAGTAATCACATTTTAAAAGAAGACACAATCATCCCAGCACCCATCTCATAGGATAAAACATTGAGATTTGAAGATCCGTTTCCGTCCCCCATCACCCATTATGACCATTGCACACATGGCCGACAGATGCCATGTATTAATCAATGACATCTTGAAGGATGGTTTCTGTTACCAATCGTCTCCCTTCCTGAGTTCCAGGACAGCACAATACTTTGAAACACCGTGAACTCCAGCCAATTTGATGATCTAGTACATGAAGGTAATAAATCAAAGGGTAGGTGCTTCTAACGGTAATAAAATATGGACCTGGCTATTTATAGATATCACAATAAACATTGGGAGATATTAAAAATTATCAAAAATAGTTCAGCAAATGTTGCCACAATGATTAGCAATTTAGTTAAATATCTCTAGCCAAAAAAAGATTGAGAACCTCAAAGAGAAGGGATTTATAGAGTCTAGTAAGAGCAGTTATATATTTGCTGTCAAGGTTAGGATGCTCTACTCTGAGGCTGTGGGGTTTGTGGTGAAATGAAAGCTGTTGGCTTGATAGAACACAGGGATAGGGAATTATGCCCAAAGGTAGGACAGATATGCACATATACTGTACCTAAGGAGGTGAAAAATTTGCTTTCACTTAACATTTATTATATTTCCACTGTACCCTAGATTCCGGGAGAAACATACAAGATAAATGGGGTAGAGACTTTGCCCTCAAAGAATTTATTTCTGGTAGAGGCGAGACCACATGCACGTAATAAAGGCAGGCAGTAAGAGGTATTAGAGGGAAGTGTGGGCTGTGCAAGTTTAGAGATGGGAGCACTTACTTTCTTTTGGAAGGGAAGGTGTCTCTCATAAAAGAGAAGGCAGTTTGGAGAATGGGTGAGTTTTGATTTGTGGGGGTGGGAAGAAGGGCATTCCAGATGGGGTAAATGAAACCGCCTTTGCAAAATTATAATTAAGGAAATTATGACAGTGAAAGAAATCAGACCTAACTGACTCCATCTTGGTTCTAACCTTTACACTGTCCCTGTTCATTCCTGGGTATAGGCTGAACTAACTTTGGGAAGGAATTCTGTTCATGGTTTGATTCTGAAACAAAATTGATAACAGCCCCTTCCCCAAAAGACCCCTTCTTTCCTGAGAACCAGTCTGCCTTTGCATTAGAAATTACAGTTTAGGGGTCATGCAGCCTATGGCTGCAAGAGTCTGAACCTCCCCAAATTGCTCCTGGGGATACCATCACTATTGTAAAACCTAAGATCAGTGCTTGAGATATTTTGCAGACCTTGCACTGGATGGATCAGCTGACACCACCAAGATGGGTAATCTGGCTCATCCAGCTCTGCCATCCCACCCAGGAACAGAAGATGGCAAGAAAAACTCATTTTGACCCCCTATGAGTCCATCTCCAACCTGACCAATCAGCACTCCCCACTTCCTAAGCTCCTACCCGCCAAATTATCTTTAAAAACTCTGATCCCTGAATGCTCGGGGAGACTGATTTGAGTAATAAAACTCTGGTCTTCCACACAGCTGGCTCTGCGTGAATTACTCTTCCTCTATTGCAATTCTCCTGTCTTGATAAATTGGCTCTGTCTAGGCAGTGGGCAAGGTGAACCCATTGGGCAGTCACAAAAATCTGTGGACATGGAAATGTGCAAACATAAGCTGGCTGCAAATTCAACAAAATCTTAAAAATCATTTGCAGTGGCATAAAACTTAAAATGCTTAGGGATAAATTTAACAAAAGATGGGCAGAATTGCTTTATTGAAAACTATAAAATGTTGCTGTTCATGAATTGGGAATCTCAATATTGTTGACAGCATCAGTTTTCCCTAAATTGATCTATGGATGAAACACAAGTCCAATCAAAATATAGCATTTTGGGGTCAGACATTGACAAGCTGATTCTAAAATTTATATGGAACTGCAAAGGACCTAAAATTGTCCAAAAAATCTTGCAAAATAATAAAGTTGGAGGACTTGCACTATTTGATTTCAAGACTGAAAAACTATGGTAATGAAGACATTACAACGATGGCATAAAATAGATGATGAAATAGAATACGTCTAGAAAGAGCCTCAAATTTATGGTCCATTGATTTTGACAAAGGTGTCAATGCACTTCATGGAGAAAGGTGTAGGAACAAATGGATAAACTGAATAAATTGATGAGAAAATTGAAGAAGGTGGCAACAGAGGCTCAGAGAAGTTAAATGAATTACTCAAAATCACACAGCTGAGCCACAACTCCTAAATCGGAAGTTTGGATTGGTCTGTATGGCTCACAATGCTTCCCTTGACAGTATTTGGTACATTTGTCTTTATTTTGTATATAATGTAGCCTGAAGCTATGTGACTAGGTAAGTTTTACGTTGTGTTTCTGGGACCTATTTGACTACAAAGGAATATTGAGATTTAACAATGGGTATTCCCCTAGAATGGTACACATCTAGCTAGCCACATGAGCTATAGTCTAATTTAATCAAAAGCCCCAAAAATGGGACCTCTCCCAAGTGTTGTCTTTACCTAGCACAATCTTAATGCCATTAGTAAGTATCTTTTTTTTTGAGTCTTTTACTTCTATCATGAAGCTCCTTAAATTAGCAATTAAAAACATCTGTCAACAAACTGTCCACTTTTCCTACTTTGATAATTAATCAATTACAGCAGGGTAAAAGTAGAGTTGAACATTAAGGTAGATGGAAAAGGATTGACTGAGAGTTTCAGGCCAGAAAGCACTAGCGTCTGAGCATTGCAGAGTTTTATGTTTTCTGAGAGGCTGAGTCCATCGGAGATCTTTATTTTCTTAATCTGGCTTGAATACCTTTTGATAATACTTCTTAAAAAGTCTTAGGTAGAAACCCATGTAAATTTGGCAGAGCATGGGAGAAGAAAATATCGATAAAAGATGTTTGTGGAAGCAGAACTGGATGTGTTAGGCAGAGAGGTTTTAAAAAACAGCACGAAGTGTAGAGCCATAGGTTTGATAGGTTTGTGTCTTACATCTGCCTGGACATAGATTCTGACATGGCAGAAGAATACTGTGTGCAGCTCTCTTGTGTGGGTTGGGACATTTCCCAGTACTATGGGATTATAGTCATATATCGCTTAACAAAGAAAATGCTTTCTGAGAAATGCATCATTGGGCAATTGCATCATCATGCAAACATTATAGAGTGTACTTACACAAACCTAGATGGTGTAGCATACTACACACCTGGCCTATATAGTGTAGCCTATTGCTCCTAGGCTACAAACTTATACAGCAGGTTACTGTACCGAATGCTATAAGTAATTGTAACACAATAGTAAGTATTTGTGTATCTAAACACAGAAAAGTACGGTAAAAATATGGTATTATAATCTTATGAGACAATCAGCATATGCAGTCCATTGTTGATGAAAGATTTTTATGTGAGGCATGATTGTATATAATATTTGCAGTGCCAATTTTATAGAAAAATACTATACTAGATACAAGAAAGAATTTTGAGATCTCTATATCCAACCAAACACATCATATAGATGAAGCAACTAAGGCCTATATAAATTAATCAACTTGGTCAGGCTACTGCAGTCAGTAAATATTCCAGGGCTGGAGTCCAGATCTTATATGCTGAGGACAATACTGCAATCATTATATCATGTCACCGACAACTTCAATGTCTTCCCTTCAGCACACAGGCAGTTTTAATGATGTTGTAATGGAATGTTAAATGGGACTTTTCTGGTCTTGGATTTTTAGCTGAGAATAACACATTCTAAAGAGAAGTCCCATTGGTAGAGCTTGCTAATAGGTGGCTAAGAGGATGGTGACAGCCCTGCAGCTACCTCCAGCTATGTGGTGGAAGAGCTGCTGTGCAGCCTTTTCTACACAGAAAACAGCAACACCTGGATACCTCAGCACCACCCCACAAAGACCCTTCATCCTCTGTCCTTTGACTCCTCCGGCTCCAATGCTGGAAGAGCCCCAGTAGCTTCCTAGTGAGGGAAATCACAGAGGGAGGAGAAAAATAATTCCTACTTCATGTTTCTGAAGTTGAATAAACTCTGAGCTGTGGAGGAAATGACAAGCTAGAGATGGGATCACAAATTAAATTTTAATATCTAATGATAGAATATTCATTCATCTTTATTGATGAATGCCTAGAGAAAATTATGCGTTCTTTCCATATGAAGGTGGGGAAGGCTTAAAGAGAATGAAAGAGAAGTGCAAGTGCCTGTTGGTTCTAGTTAACTCAATGAAACAATAAAACTTTTAAATCTGACATCACTTAAAGGTTGACTGAAACTGGGGCAATCTCTGAAGTTTCTGATTCTCTGTTTTAAGTTTTTATTTGATTATTATTTTTAGTTTCTGAGGAAAGTGTATTTTTAGCCTTAAGAAAATGTAATGATTGCACAAATTCTTTTCAGCTCTGGTAATTTGTTTGGCAGCCTTTCTATATATGTGAATATAGATGGTGGGAACATAGCTTTCTGAATTGTTCTCTTTTCCATTCTATAACAGGATTTCAAATACATTATTGTTCTTTCTCCAAATAGAAGTGGGTCATCATTTCCCCCTAAATTGTTTCCTCAAAAAGTTGAAGTCTTTTCCATGAACTATGCAGATCGGGCTATCAGCCTCAGGCATAAAATCAAAGATCTTTGCTCCTTTTTTTTTATTTTTTCTTTTAAAATTCCACAAAGGCTCTACATGTTTAGAAAGCTAGGATTCAGGTCCAAGCTTTGCTACCTAAGGCTCTGGCCTGCTTCCTTGCTGTGCAGGACATTTATAAACTACATTTCTACCTTCCTGTCTGAATAATTTCAATTTGCCCATCCAGATTCATTTTCTACCTTCCTTTCTGTTCTAAGAGGCTGGATTGTTCAAGCCACATCAACTGGTTCCTTTAATCTCTGGCTTCTGGTTGAGTTTGGCCAATAGGGAGTTCCAGCAAGAGATTAAAGGGAGAGAGGGAAGAGTGAGATGGAGGGGTTTATTTTCATGCTTCTTTCCAAATGCAGTCACAAATAGTGGGCTGCCTCCCTTCACTGGGGGCACAGTTATGTCTGTGATGCTCTCTGCGTATTCAAGAACCACTCTTTCCTTTTCCCCATTCAGGCCTAGAGGTGTTGATGTATCATAGGACTATAATTAGTCCTGATGACTATACCGTCCTTAGTGGACTCCTATACCTGCCCATGCTTTCTAAATTGTCCCTACATTATATTTTCAAAATACCCAACTTGAGGTCATGTTTTTCCCCTCTTGAGACTCTCAACCCTGGGGAATACAGGTTTGTTTGTTTTACATTTCTTCATGAGAGACACAACAGCATCTATTTCAATCCTCCAATGACCTCTGTTGTCATTTACTTTGAAACTTTTTTTTTTTTTGAGACAGAGTTTTGTTTTGTCGCCCAGGCTGTGTGAGCACAGTGGCACGATCTCGGCTCACTCCAACTTCCACCTCCTGGGTTCAAGAAATTCTCGTGCCTCAGCCTCCAGAGTAGCTGGGATTACAGGTGCCTGTCACCACTCCATGCTGGCTTTTTTTTTTTTGAGGGGTGTGTGTGAGTGTGTGTGGTACAGACTGGGTTTCACCATGTTGCCCAGGCTTGTCCTGAACTCCTGAGCTCAGGCAATCCGCCCATCTTGGCCTCCCAAAGTGCTAGGATTACAGGCATGAGCCACTGCGTCTGGCCTAGTTTGAAACTTTCTTGGACTCTTCTGTGTCTCTACATGGCTTTCTATATTATTTTATTGTAGACCTTTGAGTGTGAACCATTACAGAGCAATGATTTATATTTCATTCTTTCTTCATTTTTAGAGATGGGGCCTCACTGTGTTGCCCAGGCTAGTCTTGAACTCCTGAGCTCAGTGATCCCCTTGCCTCAGCCTCTCAAGTAACTGGGATTATGGGTGGTAGCCACTGTGCTGGGCTTAATGATTTATATTCTCTTAGTACCTTCTAGACCATGAATCCTTCCAGTCCAGAAACATCTATGTGTCCCCATCACTTTGTAAAGAGCTTTTATCAGACCATTTCCAATATTCCAACATATACATTTATTGAAGTGTTTACTGGAACAGACCTGATAAAATGCACACAAAGATGAAATGAAAATGGGCATCATTAGTTGCTTACTATGTTCTGCTATAGCAGTTTTAGTTTTAATGGGAATCAGTATATCATATCAATCAATAATCTCATCTGATGAACCAATTAGGTCAATATTATGGAATTTAGTGATCCAGAAATAAGCCTTCTAGTGACATAGTGTGAAGAAAGAAAGGAAATTGTATCAAGGTCAATGTTTGTTCCAATATTGTGCCAGTATCATTTTACATTGCAGAGTGGAAATGAACTCTGTGGCCACAGAGGAGGCCCAGGTTCAGGTCTCAGTTTTTTTACTTATGATCTAATTGGCTTTGGGAAAATGATCTGTGTTCCACAGAGTTATTTTGAAAACATGAAAGTAGTGAGGTTTTTTTTATTCTTCTTCTTCTTCTCCAGAAACAGATTCGTTGCTCAACGAATGTTATTCACTTGGTGTATATTAGTTTATTTTCTCTTCTATTCTCTCAAACCAAATCATAAAAGCTAAGAAATGTTACCCAAAGCAACAAAAAGAATCAGTGCAACTAAAAATACCATGCGAGCCAGTAGTCATAGCAGTAAAATCAAAACTAGCTCCATGTTTTTCATTAATTCTGCAATGTAACTTCCTATGATTCGCCAAATACAAGCAGCTTCTTTGGAAGCCAAGTCTAAAAGCACGTTTGTTTAGCCCCAACATTTACTTACTTGGATCAATAATTAAAATCTTACGACTCAGGTTTCACAACAAGAAATTCATCTTGGCCAGGCATGGTGATTCATGCCTGTAATCCCAGCAGTTTGGGAGGCTGAGGTGGGAGGATCACAAGGCCGAGAGATCAAGACCATCCCATCCAACATGGTGAAACCCCGTCTCTACTAAAATTACAAAAATTAGCTGGGTATGGTGGTCTGTGCCTGTATTCCGAGCTACTCTGGAGGCTGAGGCAGGAGAATCACTTGAACCCTGGAGGCGGAGGTTGCAGTGAGCCCAGATAGTGCTACTGCACTCCAGCCTGGCAATAGAGCGAGACTCCGTCTCAAAAAAAAAAAAAAAATTCATCTTTAACTTGATATTTCTAATATTTGTTGGTATGAATCATAAGCAATGGCATATGTATTTAACCAGAGTGAAACTGTTAAGTATTTCAGAATCATAAAATCAGAACAAAAATAAGGAAGAGGAGGCCTTCTCTTAGGTCATAGAGCTAGTTCATGGCAATGACCTGACTTGAACCATGTCTCAGCCCCCTCAATTAGTTCTTTCCAGTACATTGTTATTTTTTTGCCTGGGGAGAAATGATAATTGAAAAAATCTTTTATGCTTCTGGGCTTACAGAGTTTCAAGAACTGTAATGCATTTCTTTTTGTTAGCCTGGCATGGCTGTATAAATTAACATGGAAACATTTTATCTCTGGCATGATAAGGATGAAGAGAATAGATTTATGTGATACCAAAATAACCAGGCAGTTCCGTTAATTCAGGGAAACAATGAGGAGACTGAGGGAAGCCATTAGCCCCAAAGATTTATTTAACTGAGTGAGCTGGTTTCTTCTAAAAAGCTGTACCATTTGTCCTGGGTGGATTACATCCAGTTAGAGACTGTGCCTAAGAATGTGTCCATTGGCTGTACCATTGCGTTTATTTCAGTGAACTTCCCTTTCACCTTCATTCCTATCGGAAGATTGACTGTGAAGATATCTGCAGAGAGGTAAACATAGCCAGAGAAAATGGAGCCATTCTGCTGCCATCTTCTTAGTAGGTGCTCAGTAAATTTATATTGAACTGAGCTGGAGAATTATGACTTCACTTTCTGAATATGTGCTTTTCTTACTAAGCAGGAAAACCAAAGTGACATCTATGTATTTTCAACTAAGCTGCACCTGTAAGGGCGAAGGTATGATTATTTTGAGCTTGGAATGAAATATACAAGAGAAAATATTCTAAAGAAAATAAAGTTAAATTTACTATAAAGTGTTGTACTTCATAGAAACTAAGGATATTGATTTATCTGCTTTTTGTTTTCAATTTTATGGTAATTAATAAAATAGTGGCACTGCTTTAAAAAAGGTTCTGAAGGGTCAATAAATGTTAGCTTCATGAATTAATTCACTTTAGGGGTTCCTGAAAGAATCTGTGATTTTGAATTTTTAATTGAAAGCATCCAGTTTGGTTTCTATGTTGATACATTGCCATATCTCCAATCTATTGAATTCATAACACACTCTGTCAGTGGATTTCCTGGGTACACCCTCTTCAGAAACATGCTATGAAGTTTGCTCTTCTGAGTTTCTTCCCCAGTGAAAATATCTTCACAATAATTTTGAGAATAATAACAGACTCCTGTGAATGGAAATCAATGAAGACAATGATTGCTTGGCTTCCTGTTCTGCTTACTATTGCTGTGTAAAAAATTACCTGAAATGTCAGAGATATGAGGCAAACATTTTATTATGCTTATATATACTGTAGGTTTTGCATTTGGAAAGTGGCTGTGAGAACAGCTTGTCTTTGCTCCACAGTATCTGCAACACCAGTGGGGAAGATTTGATGCCTGGGAAACTAAGCTTATCTAAAGGATCATTGATTCCCGTGACTGGTGGTTGATGTTGCTGTTAGGTGGAATCTCCACTGCAGTGATTGACCAGAGGGCCTAAACACTGATTCTTCATGTGGTGGTTTTGGCTTCCTCACAGCACATGGGTTCCAAGAAAGAAATGCCCCAAGAAAACCGTGAAGAAGCTATATCATCTTGTATAATCTGGCCTCAGAAGTCACATTGTGTCACTTTAGCCCATTGAGAGCTACCCTCCAGGGGATTTTTCTTGTTAGTTATTTTACTTTTCAACTCCAGAATTTCTATTTGGCTGTAGAAAATATTTCTATCCTTTTATTGCTATTCTCTACTTAGTTAAATATTGATCTCATGTTTCTCAGACATGGTTTTCTTTCTTTCTTTGAACATAAAAAAAATAGCTGATTTAGTCTTCGCCTAGTAAGTCCACTGTCTGGGCTTTCTCAGGGACAGCTTCTATTGAGTTTTTTTTTTTCTGCATATTAATCACTCTTTCTTTTTTTCTTTACATGCCATAATTTCTTAGTTGTAAATTGAACATTTAAAATAATATAAATTGGTGGAGTGTGGTGACACATGCTTGCAGTCCCAGCTACTTGGAGGACTGAGGTGGAAGGATTGCTTGAGCCTGGGAGGTCAAGGTTGCCGTGAACTCTGATTGTGTCACTGTACTCTAGCCTGGGTGACAGAGTGAGATTCTGTTTCAAAAAATAAAAATTAAAAAAAAAAAGGTGGTGACTTCCCTTCCCAGAGTTTGTTGTTGCTATTTGTTTGTTTAGTGACATTCCTGTACACATTCTTTAAGTCTGTATTCCTTTTCATGTGTGGCCACTGAAGTCTCTGCTCGGTTAGCTTGGTGATCAATGATTGGACAAAGATGTCCTTATATTCCTGAAACCAATAATTCTCCCATCTTTTGCTGATGTCTCTGTGTGAGTGTTGGGGTACTCCTTCGATGGTCAGGCAGGCAGTTTACAACTCCACCTTAGCCTTTGCTTCCTGCTCATGCAGAACCTCAAGGTCAGTCACAGGTAAGAGCTTAAGGGCTTCTGAGTTCTTTTCTGGGCATGTGCACAGCCCTTCAATGCATGTGGTCTTTAGATTTTCAGCAATATGTCAAAGGTTTTCAAAGCCCAAATATGGACATCTCATTGCTCAACTTTTAAAGTTTTTTGGTCAGTTTCTTGTTTTCCCAAACTGTTATCACTCCCTCAGGAAACTGTTTTGTTAAACAACTGTCTCTGTTTTTTTGTTGTTGTTTGTTTGTTTGTTTTTTATCAAATGCTTATGGTGAAAAGATTATTTTTACTGAGTGAGATGTCAGTCAGGCTAATACAAACGCCTTGTAATAGGATTTTCCAGAGGCTTCCAAACAACTCAAATAATGCCAATTTTTGGGAATGGGGATTTGGAGGACCTGCAAACCTGAACTGTGCTCTCCAGTGGCTTTTAGGCTACTGTTTTGCCATGACTGTAGGGCTGTTGTTTTTCAAGGCTACCTACAGATCTAGTAAGAGGGAGAAGGAGACAGGGCAAGCTAAAAAGCCATAAAACTTACTGTTATTACAGAGACTCTGCCATTTTCTTAAATGTCTACTTGCTAGATTGTTGCAAGCTTTTGCTTAATTTCCATAGTTCTAAAAAAGTTGATTTTGATAAATTTGATCTTACTGCTTTCATGGAGGACAGGATTGTTAGAGGTTCTTAGTCTACCATTCCTGCCAATATCACTCTCCATCTTTAAATGTTTAACCTGTTTCTGTTTTTATATTTAATGTTCTGTTTTCTTTTACAGGTAGCATAGAGTAGGGTCTTGGGTATTTACTCAATCTGACAACCTTTGCCTTTCAACTGGAGTCTTTAGAACATTTATATTTTATGTGATTATTGATATGGTTAGGTTTAAGTCTATCAACTTGCTAGTTGTTTTCTATTGTTTCACCTGTTTTTTTCTATCTCCCTCCTTTTCTACTTTTTCTTGATTATTTGAATGTTTTTCCATGATTCCATTTTATCTCCATTGTTGTCTTATTAGGCATATATGTTTCCTTGTTTTAGTGGTTGCATTTGTGTTTTCAGTGTGCATATTTAACTTTTGATAGACTTCCTTCCTTCTACTATTTCATTTACAGTGAAGAAACTTACAGCTGTATATTTCCATTTTTTACCTTCTGGTCTTTATGCTATTGGTATCATTTATCTTACATATACATATATTATAATTTCCCTGTAAATTCTTATTGTTTTTGGTTAATTGGTTGATTTTTTTTTAATGAGAATTAAATAAAAGAAAAAATTGTTTATTTTCACCTATGTAGTTACCACTTAAGGTGCTCTTCATTCTTCTGTGTAGGTCCAGTATTATTTTCCTTCTGCCTAAATCATTTCTCTTAACATTTATTTTAGTGCTGATTTCCTGTTAGTGAATTCTTGCAACTCTTGCATTTGACAGATATTTTTTGCTGGTTATAGACTTTCAGGTTGACAATGTTTTCTTTCTTTCAGGATGCTAAAAGTGTTACTCCACTGTCTTTTCACTTACATTGCTTCTGATGAAAAATGTGCTCTTATTCTTATCTTTAGTACCTCTGTATGTAGTGTGTGTGATTTAAAGATTATGTTTTTGTCACTAGTTTTGAGCCATTTGATTACAACGTGCTTTGGTATAGTTTTCTTTATTTTTCTTGTACTTGGGTTTTGTTGAGCATCTTGAATCAGTGAGTTTACAGATTCCATCAAATTTGGGAAAATTACAGTAATTATTTCTTCAATTTTTTTTCTGTGCCCTCCTTATGTCTTCTTCTTCAGGTCTTTAATAACACATATATTAGGCTGTTTGAAGTTGCGCCATGACTCACTAATGTTCTGTTGATACTTACATATTATTTTCTTCTCTGTGTTTAATTCTAAGTAATTTTATTTCTATGTCTTAAAACTTACTAATATTTTCTTCTTTAATATCTTATCTGCCATTTTTCCCATTCACTGTTTTCCTCTCAGGCATTATAACTGACATCTCTAGAAGTTTAATTTTTTATTTTCCCTATGTCCCTACTTAATATTTTCATATAAGGAATACTGTTATAGTAGCTATTTTAGTGTCTTTATCTGCAAATTTTAACAAGTGTCAGTTATGGATCAATTTCATTTAAATCATTTCTCCTTGTTATAAATGATATTTTCTTGCCTTTTGAATGTCTGATTGTCCTTTGGCTGCCAGAGATTGTGAATTTTACTTTGCACAATGTTTGATATTTTTAGGTTTCTGTAAATAATCTTGAGCTTTATCCTTGGACACAGTTTGGTCCTTTCAGGTCTTGCTTTTAAATTTTGTTAGACAGGTTTAGAGCAGTGTTTAGTCTAAAGCTAGTTAGTCCCCATGACTGAGACAAAAGGCTTCTAAGTACAATATTGGATTCCCTGTGAATTATGTCTTGTAGTCCGACTGGTAGGAACAAGCACAATTATAGCTTTGTGTGAGTATCAGATATTGTTCCCGCTATCCTTTTCAGAGTTTCTTTCTTGGCATCAGGTAGATTTTCTGCATGCTTTGTGCTGATTAGAACTCTGCCGAGTTCTATAGAGGAACCCTCTGCAGCTCTAAAATGTTCTCTCTCTGTGCAGCTCTCTCCACTGTGCTACTCTCTGTTCACATCCTAGGAACTCTGGCTGCCTTTGTCTCTCCAGACTCTCAGATCCAACTCCTCAATTTGTGGGGTTTACCAGGCTCTGATTGGGTTCCTTCTCCCTGATCCACTGTTTAGAATTACTCTCAAGGCTGTAAATTGGGGCAATCATAGGGCTCACCTTTTTTTGTTTCTCATCTCCATCTTGGGCAGATGTCTTGGTACTTAACTGAGTTGAAGGTTTTCCTGGGCTGATGGCAGCTGTGAAGAGGTAGGAGGAGGCATCTGCAAACACAGGAGGGAGATAAGCTGTAGAAATACGATGGAAGAATATTCAATCAGCCTGCTGCTTTCCTCTTATTCATGTCTGTTTATTTCTTGTAGTGACCTAGCAGATTTACTTACCTAAAGTATGTTTTTAAATTTACATACATTCTTTTAATAAATATTTATTGACACTACTTACTATATGCCAGGGACCATTTGAGGCACCACAAAAATAAGAACATCAATACAGAGAATATTCTTGCCCTCTTTTAAATTGAGGAGAAAATAAGAACAGAAAAAGATAAAACAATGTCACACTGTGATTGTGATTGACATGATAAAGGAAGAATAGACAGGGTGTAGTAGAAGGCAACATAATTGAGAGAGAGATAAAGGTATGGGGTGCTGCAAAGGACCTAAGATGTGAAAGAAATGGGCAGTTTCTGGAACTGATAGAATTTCTCCTAGGTGATGAAAGAGGCTGACAGTTTTCAGTGGTTTTCCAAGGTTAAATACCTTACAGTTAGCATCAGTAGGATTCCAAAACTTTTCTCTCTTCAAGTTAGTGAACTTTACACTTGATTTATTGATCTAATTAGTTATTCTAAAAATTTTTACAGAATTTAGTCTGTACAAAGCTGAAACACTATAGTTACTTATTCTAGAAAACTTTGCCATATGAGAATTTTACCTCTTAACATATAATTGCCTTGTCTGTGTTGGAACTTTAAAATTATGCCTCAATGGGGTCATTACTTAAACAATGATTGTCTTTAATTCTACACAATTGTAGGAATACAATGATGAAACAACGATGAAACTTGCTTTAACCCTCAACGAATTTACAGTGTGCCAGTAAAAACTCATGTATGAGATGACTGTGATCAGAACTATGAGAGGAATATTCAGTTCCATTTAGAAAATATTCGCTAAATGCTCATTATATAAACCAGGCACTGGACTAGGCCGTGGAGGCTCAAAAATGAATAATAAATAATCCTTGCCCTGGAGTAGCTTATTGGTGAGCAGTAACAACAAATTTATAGATATATCCTGTTGACCTAATGCAACTGATAATTGATATATTAAAAACAAAGGAAGACATATTAGGAGCACAGGGGAGGGACATTTATCCCAGATTAGGATTCATAGAGAAAAGGTCTTTATTTGAAAATGTTAATTAGCCCTCTTAATCATTCAGAGAGCTGGGGAAACAGAAAAAGGCTAAGCTTTCAAGAACAAGGTTCAAGAATTGGCCTATTGAGGAAACCACCAACCAGGGTGTAAATGCCATTGACTCCACTGCGACCACTACTGTTGCTAGTAACATGCACTTCTGCACTAGAAACTTCACCTTCCAACCACTCCTACTTGTATGAGATACATATCTCTGCTGCCATGTACAATTTATAGTGAAAACAGAAACTCCACACAGAGTCTGTTTCTGCACCCAGCTCAGGTCTTGTTCAGGTACAAAAAGAAAAGGGTAGTTCCATTTAGCGTGATCCCTTGGGCAATGGTTCTCAACCCTGAACTGGTTCATTCCAGAGCTTCTGATTTAACTGGTCTGGGCTACAAATTTGACATCCAGATTTTTAAAACCCTCAAGTGCTTCTAGTGTACAGCCTAGATTGTAAATCAAAGTGTGATGATTAATTTTATGTGTCAACTTGTCCAGGCCACAGAGTGCTTAGATATTTGATCAAACATTAGTCTGGGTGAGTCTGTGAGGGTGCTGTTGGATAAGATTAACATTTGAATCAGTGGAGTAAAGCAGATTGCTCTCCCTAATGTGGATGGGCCTCAATCAACTAGGTGAAGACCTGAATAGAACAGAAAGGCTGAATGTCTCTTGAGTAAGAGGGAACTCCTTCTGCTTAACTGCTTGAGCTGGGGCATTAGTCTTTTCCTGCCTTTGGACTGGAACTGAAACATTCATTTTTCTTGGGTCTCCAGCATACTGGCTTTTGGACTAGAACTTACACCATCAGCTCTCTTGAGTCTACAGCTTGCTGACTGCTGATCTTGGGACTTCTCGGCCAGCAAGCATGTGAGCAGATCCTTACACACACAAACACACACACACCCTGTTGTTTCTGTTTCTCTGGAAGACCCTAATATACCAGGATTTAGGATCTAGCTTTCTGCCAGCTCCAAAAGTGAAGCACTATTCGGTACAGATTTTAGGCCCTACAAAATAATGAGGTGTTATTCCCCTAGTCCTCTCAGTTCAATGCCTTGGTCCTGAATATAGGGAATGGTATGGAATGATGTGGAATGGTGACAGTGTGGCGAATACATGAGAGAGTCAGCTCAACCTCCACTGCTGTGGTGACAAATGACAGAAATGTTAGGATGGAGTTCTCCTTGGTGAAGGAGGTACTAGAGGACGTGAACCTACCTGATAATGAAGCACACCTCACATTAGCCTGGATGTGGCACATGTTTATAGGGGTTAGGATGCACAATAACTGGCTTGGAAAATGTTGAAAGATTGAGCAAGTTAATTCTTCAAAAGTTTACCCTTCAGCAGAGGTCCTGTGATATTTGAGAGGCTCTAGTGATAGACAGACATACGCTGAAAGATTATAAAGCATCTGCAAGATTAAAATGAAGGAATCTAAGCAAAGAATGAATGGGAAATCAGGCTGTGCATAAATAATGTGAAATCAAATCTGTCTCTGGCAATGCAGTGCTTTGCAATTAGTGAGGAGAACTAGCAACAAAATCCTCACAATCAGCACACGGCTGTTACTCAGTTACCGTTGGGAGAGGAATCAAGCACAGTGTGGAATTAGCTCCACTCCCCCTTCACTTATGCTGGAAGGGTTATTGACCTGTGTGCAGCATGTATTTTTATTCTCAAACAGGGGTTGATTTTGTAGTGTTTGTCAGAGACGCTGCTCATAAACCATTTGTCATCTTCTGATGAGAGGGTTTGCATTATTTAAACAGAAAATGTAAATGACTTCTTTTGATTTTTTTTCCAGATGATTGAACAGTTGCAACATTAGGAAGGTTTGGCTCATCCTGCCTCATGTAATGAAACCACACATCCCACACACACATGCACACACACATCCACATGCTCATACACACACATACACACATGCAGACACACATGTACACACATGTACATGCACACACACTCAAGAGCTCTTTCTATGATAATTAGCTGCTTATTTATGAGTATGGGAGAGGTAAGTGGGGGAGAAGGACATAATAAAAAACTGAGCATTTCATATTTTGGATGCCAAATTCGCTAAAAAACAAAATGTTGTCTCAGTGAGCTATGTGACAAGTTGACACTAGATGAACTCAGTTTTCCAGTCTGGAGGTCAGCATCCAAATAGTGTGAAGGAGTTCTCTGAGGTTCATATGTGGCCCAGATAATCTGGCTTTCTATTCTTAGTTTGTTTGCTTGCTTGCTTTTGAGATGGAGTCTCACTTTGCCATCCAGGCTGCAGGGCAGTGGCGCAATCTCCACTCATTGCAACCTCCACCTCCTGGATTCAAGTAATTCTCCTGCCTCAGCCTTCCAAGTAGTTGTGATTACAGGCACACACCACCATGCTCAGCTACTTTTTTTGAATTTTTGCATTTTTTTTATAGACAGGTTTTCACCATGTTGGCCAGGCTGGTCTCAAACCCCTGACCTCAGGTGATCCGCCCGCCTCAGCTTCCCAAAGTGCCCAGCTGGCTTTCTATTAGACCAGTTTATGGAAAATTCATTCTCCAGCTATCAATGAAAATATTTCACAAAATTAAAAAATTATACATAAATTATGTTTAAGCTGCTGCCTACAATCAACTTACTACCTAAGATTCTTTTATATTTTCTTATTGAATGTTTATTTTCTAGCAGGTACGTTTATATGTTAGATTAGAAATTCAAGGGTAAATGAGTTTATTTTGAAAAGTTCTATTGAATTATTTTTGAATTTATTTGAATCATTTCTATAGTGATTTTCATAATTAGAAACTCCTGAGTTTGGTATTCTTTTTGCTGTTAAAATACTCCTTTGGCATTTAAAATTTTTTAAGCATAGAATATTCACCAATCATGGGTTCTCCATCTGGGATACGCAGAGATTCATGATGAGCTACCTTGTGGACCAGAAAGTTAACTGACTGAGAAGACTTCCTTGCGCCTGAGCAGGACGGTTGTGGAAGGAACATGAGATCAAAATCACTGGTGCTCCATGGACTTGGGGCAGGGATTGTCCAAGGGAAATTACTTATACACATTTCCAAAGGAAATTTACCACTCCTCTTTTTCATATAGGTTTTGAGTTATTGGATAATATCTGCTAAGCTATGCATGCTAAAACATGCAAACGTGTCTAACTCGCCCAGGAGATGTAAATGGAATTTTCCACTGTCCGTGTCTTGGTCAGCTTGGGCTGCTTTAATGAAATACCATAGACTGGGTGGCTTGAACAGTAAACTTTTTTTTTTTTTTTTTTTTTTTTGAGACAGGGTCTCACTCTGTCACCTAGGCTGGAGTGCAATGGCACTATCACAGTTCACTGTACCCTCAAACTCCCAGGCTCGAACTATCCTCCTGCCTCAGTCTCCTGAGTAGCTGGTACTACAGGAACATGGAACCACACTAGGCTAATTTTTAGAACTTTTTATAGAGAGCGGATCTTGCCATGTTGTCCAGGCTAGTCTCAAACTCCTTGGCTCAAGCAGTCCTCCAACCTCAGACTCCCAAAGTGCTGGGATTACAGGCATGAGCCATCAGGCCCAGCCACAGCAAATATTTATTTCTCACAGTTCTGAAGCCTGGAAGTCTGAGACGAAGGTGTCAGTACATCTGGTGTCTGGCGAGGGCCGGGTTCCTGGTGTGCAGATAACTGTTCTGTTCTTGTAACCTTACGTGATGGAGAGAAGTGAGCAACAACCTTTCTCCTGTCTGTTTTCATAAGGGCACGAATCCGATCATGAGGACTCTATTTTCATGACTTAATTATCTCCCACCCAAAGGCTCCACTCCAAATAACACCACATTGGAGATTAGGGTTTCAACATATGAATTCTAGGGGGACACATTCAGTCCATACCAATCTCCTTTTATTGACTTCTCTCCAATTTTTAAATATTACCACCAACGCTGCAATGAATATACTTGTACAGGTCTCCTTGTGCAAATATAAAAGCATTTATTTAGAGTAGTATCTAAAAGTGGAATTGTTGGTTTCAAAGTATGGATATCTTCAATTCTAGTAAACATTATCTCGCTGATCAGACCACTTGTTTTAATTTGCATTTCCCCTATTAGTAGTAAGATGGACCATCCTTTATTTTATTTTTTTGCCATTCATATCCCTTCTGTAAATTGACTGTTTCTTTCCTTATAAGTTTTAAAAATTATTTCAATAAACATTGAGTAAATAAAAATCTTTCAAACCTGCATGTAAGAAACAATGTGTAGGAATTTGAAAAATATATTTTGTCATTAATATGTTATTAGATACATGCATGATGTTTTGACTTTTATGGAATCCTTTTTCTGAACCTATTGAGATACTGCTTAAAAATGTTTAATTTTTAAATGTGGTTTGTTAACATTGAATTATCTTGCATTCCTGGGATAAATCCATATTTGTTTTGCTACCTAATTAAAAGTATTGCTGTATTAATTTGCTAGCATTTTATTTACATTTTTTTGTGCTTATGTTTATAATTGAGTTTGATCTCAATATTTCCTTTTCTTGTATGATATTTGTCTGTACAGTCCTTCAAGTATATATCAGGCTCATCAAATCAGTATTGGCAACTGGGCAGGAAGGAGTTAAAGTAGCTGTACTGTCATTTTCCTCCCAGGGAAAGAAGATAGGTGACCTCATGTTCATAAATCTTCATAAACATACTAATAACTGGATATCCTGATAAACAGATTAATGATAGCTGCTGAGAGTTCTTAGTTTTTATAATGCTCTTAGCAAGATGTTTGTAATTGAAGATCATCTGTAGTCAGTAAACCTAGAATCTATGGATTTGTGAGGCAGAGAGATTGTATGTAAACTATAGGAATTATCTGGTGATGTTTCACAAGCTACATGCTCCCAGCTGTGGGAGGTAAGAATGTGTATACCTCATGAGACGCTTCCTTAGAACTCAGAGCCAGAGAAGTGGGTCTGGGGAGAAGGATCTGGACAGCAATGCGGGAGATCCAAGACCCTCCTCTGCTTGTTGCATGTTTCTTGATTACCTATGTTTTTGAAATTATAGTAAAGATTGATACTAATTAAGATTTTTACCAGGCACAGTGGCTCCAGCCTGCAATCCCAGCACTTTGAGAAGGCCAGGTGAGCAGATCGCTTGAGCTCAGGAGTTTGAGACCAGCCTGGGCAACATGACGAAACCCTGTATCCAAAAAAAAAAAAACCAACCAAACAAACAACAACAACAACAACAACAACAAAAGATTTTTATCTATTTTCTAGCATAGCATGTATAAGAGATTATCTGTTCCATGGGCATATAATGAAGTTTAACTGTAAGATGGCATGTTTTCTATTTTATTGGTGGTTTTTAACATCAAATTTCATTAATGATTTTGGATTTTTAAGATTTTTAAATTTCTTCTTGAGGATGGGAGGATATATGGAATTCCATGAGGTTATTATTTTTACTAAAGCTTTGGAATAAATTTGCATAAAGTTTTAAAATGTGTCCTCTTGACACAAAAAAATGGGAGAACATTCCATGCTCATGATAGGAAGAATCAATATTGTAAAAATGGCCATACTGCCCAAGGTAATTTATAGACTCAATGCCATCCCCATCAAGCTACCAATGACTTTCTTCACAGAATTGGAAAAAACTACTTTAAAGTTCATATGGAACCAAAAAAGAGCCCACATTGCCAAGACAATCCTAAGCCAAAAGAACAAAGCTGGAGGCATCACGCTACCTGACTTCAAACTATACTGCAAGGCTACAGTAACCAAAACTGCATGGTACTGGTACCAAAACAGAGATATAGACCAATGGAACACAACAGAGCCCTCAGAAATAATACCACACATCTACAACCATCTGATCTTTGACAAACCTGACAAAAAACAAGAAACGGGGAAAGGATTCCCTATTTAATAAGTGGTGCTGGGAAAACTGGCTAGCCATATGTAGAAAGCTGAAACTGGATCCCTTCCTTACACCTTATACAAAAATTAATCCAAGATGGATTAAAGACTTAAATGTTAGACCTAAAACCATAAAAACCCTAGAAGAAAACTTAGGCAATACCATTCAGGACATAGGCATGGGCAAGGACTTCATGTCTAAAACACCAAAAGCAATGGCAACAAAAGCCAAAATTGACAAATGGGATCTAATTAAACTAAAGAGCTTCTGCACAGCAAAAGAAACTACCATCAGAGTGAACAGGCAACCTACAGAATGGGAGAAAATTTTTGCAATCTACTCATCTGACAAAGGGCTAATATCCAGAATCTACAAAGAACTCAAACAAATTTACAAGAAAAAAACAACCCCATCAAAAAATGGGTGAAGGATATGAACAGACACTTCTCAAAAGAAGACATTTATGCAGCCAAAAGACACATGAAAAAATGCTCATCATCACTGGCCATCAGAGGAATGCAAATCAAAACCACAATGAGATACCATCTCACACCAGTTAGAATGGCGATCATTAAAAAGTCAGGAACAACAGATGCTGGAGAGGATGTGGAGAAATAGGAACACTTTTACACTGTTGGTGGGACTGTAAACTAGTTCAACCATTGTGGAAGACAGTGTGGCAATTCCTCAAGGATCTAGAACTAGAAATACCATTTGACCCAGCCATCCCATTACTGGGTATACACCCAAAGGACTATAAATCATGCTGCTATAAAGACACATGCACATGTATGTTTATTGCGGCACTATTCACAATAGCAAAGACTTGGAACCAACCCAAATGTCCATCAATGACAGACTGGATTAAGAAAATGTGGCACGTATACACCATGGAATACTATGCAGCCATAAAAAAGGATGAGTTCATGTTCTTTGTAGGGACATGGATGAAGCTGGAAACGATCATTCTCAGCAAACTATTGCAAGGACAAAAAACCAAACACCGCAAGTTCTCACTCATAGGTGGGAACTGAACAATGAGGACACTTGGACACAGGAAGGGGAACATCACACACCGGAGCCTGTCGTGGGATGGGGGGAAGGGGGAGGAATAGCATTAGGAGATATACCTAATGTAAATGACAAGTTAATGCGTACAGCACACCAACATGGCACATGTATACATATGTAACAAACCTGCACGTTGTGCACATGTACCCTAGAACTTAAAGTATAATAAAAAAAAAAGTGTCCTCTTGATTTTTAAGTCTCATTTTATCTTTGTCAATTCTATTTTTTCTCTGTCAGTATTGCAAGAAGTGTTTATTTGTAGATTTAGTATTTTTAAAGAATCGTATTTTGGTTATTCTGATGTGCTGTCTTTTTCATTTTATTAAAATATGTTCCTATTTTTAATATTTGTTTCTTTCTATTTTCTCTAGGTATACTTTTTTCTTATTTTAATTTTTTATATATTTTTATTTTATATATTATTTATATGCTATATATATTTTATATATTTATATTATTTATAATATAAATTATATATTACATATTTTTATTTTATTTTTCTAGCTTCTTGAAGTCAAGGCTTTCTTATTTTGTAATAGCTTTAATTAATGCTATACATTTATTTAGTAGTGTATCATTTTGGCTGAATTCCATAAATTTTTCTGTATAATATTTAATTTTCATTTACTCCTAAATATTTGGCAGGTTTAACTGTGAGTTCCTTTTTAAGAATGAGTCCTTTATAAATACATGTTTAAGTATCACTTTTTGTTTGGATTATAAATCTTTTATTTTGATTTCTAAATTAACTTCATTTTATCTGATAATATAATTTATAAGGTATAAATTATTTGAAATTTTTGAGACTTTATGAACTGGTACATGAAAATCTGGTGATATTCCATATGTTCTGGAAAGGAATGTATATTATCTATTTTGGATAGTGTAGGCTTTTAAATATATTAACTTTTTACTTGTCTGTTGAAATCTTCCATGTCCTATTTTGGTCTTTTTAATTTATCAGTTTCAGATATTGTTATGGACTGAATGCTTATGTCCCCTCAAAATTCAAATGTTGAAATCCTAACCCACAATTTGACAGTATTAAGAGGTGGGACCTTTGGGAGATAATGAGGTAATGAGTGTGAAACTCATGAATGGGATTAGTGCTCTTACAAGAGACACAAGATAAATGATCTCTGCTGTGAGATACATGTGAGGATACAACAAGATGGACACCTGAAAACCAGGAAGTAGGCACTGGATCTTTAGGTACCTTGATCTTGAACTTCCTAGACTCCGGAACTATAAAAATATGAATGTTTATGTTTAAGTCACCCAGTCTATGGTAATCCGTTACAGCAGCCAGAACTAAGACAGGTAGTTAATGTTAAAATATCCCACTGTGGCTATAGACTTGTTACTTTTTCTTTGCTGTCTTATCAAGTTTTGTTTTGTGTGTTTAGGGACTGCATTAGTAGGTGTATAGAAATTTATAATGAATGTATTCTTTTGGTAGGTTTTCTTTATTATGTAGTATCATTTTATTCTTAATATTTTTACCTTAAGTTCTACTTTGTCTAACATTAATATTGCTAGAATAGCTTTCTTTTCATATGTATTTGTGTGCTCTTTTCTATATATTTATTTTCAACCATTCTATGAGTTTTGAGTTTTGTCTTAGTTGTATTTTTTTCTTTTTTTTTTTTTTGAGATGAAGCCTCACTCTGTCACCCAAGCTGGAGTGCAGTGGAGCAATCACTGCTGCAACCTCTGCCTCCTGGGTTCAAGTGATTCTCCTGCGTCAGCCTCCCAACTAGCTGAGATTACAGGCATGTGCCACCACGTCTGGCTGTTTTTTTTTATTTTTAGTAGAGACGAGGTTTCACCATGTTGGTCAGGTTGGTCTCGAACCCCTGACCTCAAATGATCCGCCCACATTGGCCTGCCAAAGTGCTGGGATACAGGTGTGAGTCACTGCGCCTGGCTATATTTTAGTTGTATTTCTTTATAAGTAGCATATACTTAAAAAAAAAAAAAACCTATTTGATAGTTTTTAAATTAATAGTTTTACTCTGCAATATCTGGATTTTTTCTATTACTTATTGTGTATATATAATGTCCTTTTTATCTTCTTTGTTTTCTGCATGTTTTGACTGTTGTTGGATCTTTAATTTTTCTACATTCCTTTTTTGTTTCTATCAAATGATTTTGATAGAATATATTCCTGTTATTTTAGTGGTCATTTTAACATACATATTTAACCATAAATCTTCTTACCAAAGTCTAAATCTGTCTCTTCTTCTTCTTTACATGAAATAAAACTTAAAATGATTCAATTGCACATTGAACAATTTCACATTTATTGTTACTCAGAACAAAACTTACAACTACTGGACTGCAGATTGATTCTTCTCTAGCCTTGGATCATCTTGACACTTTCTGAGCTATTATGTAGAAGTCAGGAAGCTTTTTGGTTATAAGTAACAAAAACCTGGCTCAATCAGTGATAACTTCTATTATCACATAAAAAAAATCCACAGGCAAGGTGTTCCCAAGATTTGTTTAATAGGTCAGTCATCATCAAGGAACTTTATGTATCTCTTTGAGTGCTTTAAACATACTTAAAAGTCTTTTTTAACCTGTTCCATAAGATTGAGTTTCATCTGAACGTGAGGAAGTATAAAGTTAGAAATGTCTTCCTGCCATGCATCTTTTTAAAGGAAGCTAAAGATATGACTCAGTAAAACAAGAAAGTAAACAAAATAGAGAAAGACATTGATTTATGAAAATAGCATATCCAACCCAGGGAACCAGAAAGAAGAAGACCCAAAATAACAGGGTGCAGCAAGCTTAGGAAGGAACCAGTCCAATTTGAAGCAGGAGAATGGACAACTCCAGAAGAGAGGTTCCCTAGAGAAAAAGGAGACACTGGGAAAGAAGTGTGTTGTTTATGAGAGTGTCTGATGTAACAGATTATTTGGGAAAAATATATGAGCACTAATTAGACTTAGATTTTTTACAAAAGAAAAGCAATTGAAAACTCTGGGAGAAATAAAAAGCTATACAAGAAAGAAAATGTAATCACAGGTTTATACTTAACTTGGCAGAAAAATATTACATATACATTTTTATAAATCAGTAGCACAAATACCAGTTACTTAACTGAAAATAACAATATAATAAGTATAATGAAAGAATGGGTGGGGCATGATGGTGTGTCAGTAGTGTAAGAAAGAGAATTTTTTTATCACAATAGTAGTTGATAATGTCCAACATTTAAAATTAAGATGCAAAAATAAAGCATAATATTTAGAAAAACGGGGGTTACAAGAAGAAATAACATAGGGATTTAAAAAAATCAGAAATGAGAACTATGCCTATGGGTGACATAGACTGAAAAGAATTGAAGATTTCTCCTACTCTTTGGTTATTTTCCCTTTGGCTAAGAAGACTAAATCATGCAAATAAAATTTGAACTATCTTTGCTTATGTAAACTGAAAAAGAATGATAGTATATCTTTCAGACAAACTGCTGCTAAGAGACATTACCTGATTGGCTTTTTGAATGGCGTTTAAAATTAGGAACAAATGTAATCCAAAAGAAAGCAGGGAATACTTCAATAATTTAGGAGTAATTACTTTTACTTTCTACCGAAATATCAACCCTTTGGATGTAGTTGTAATCTGTTTGATGAACAAACTAGGCTTGTTTAGATACAAATCAGGAAACAGCCTATTTGTCACTGGTGTTTCACCTGTGCCTGTCCCTCTGCTGTCTGAAGTAAATGTTACATGAAAACAAGTCTCCTCTGAGTAAGTCCCTTCCTTTCCCTTCCCTTCCCTTCCCTTCCCTTCCCTTCCCTTCCCTTCCCTTCCCTTCTCTCTCTGCTTCTCTCCTCCTTCCTTCTTCTCTTTCTTCTCTCCTCCTCAGTCTCTTTCTCTTTCTCCTTCTTCTACTTCTACCTCTTATCTTCTTCCTTTCCTTCTTTTTAAAATGAGTCCTGTGCATATCTCCATTTCTTATTAATTCTTGAGGCCTCCTGAATTAGCTCATGAAAAATAGTTTTGTGACCAAACTGAACTCAGTAGAATTAGAGCTATAAAATATTTTCTTAATGATATTCCCAGGATGATATCTTCAATGATCTCACAGCTTTTTGAGTAACTTTCCATGCATTTATATCGAGTATTATTATTATTATTATTATTATTTGAAATGGAGTCTTGGACTGTCACCTGGGCTGGAGTGCAGTGTATAGAGTTTTATTTCTAAATTTAAAAAAGTTCTGCCAACTGTAATAGAAAAAAAAATCTTTTATTTATCTTAACATTTTTCCCCTTCTTGCTCTTCAAATCCTTGTCAGATGTAGGATTAGAAGCCTGCAGTAGGGAAGGCACTGTGGTTAGCATTTCAGCATTACTCCTGGGTCTTACCCTCCCTGTCCTTCATTCTGCTGGTTCTGGCTCCCCCAGGATTGGGTGAAAGGGAAGAAAGATGGGTGAGAGAAAGAGTGCTATAGTCTCAGATAGCTGGTGTTGTCTGCAGCTCTCCTTTGGTTTTCAAATGCCTTTGTTGATGGTAAACATCCTAGGGCTGGTTGTTCATCTCATCGCAAGCTTTGTTTCCCACCCCCTCCTTGCAAGAGGTTTCTATCTCCCTTGCTGGCTTTGAAACTAGTTTGCTATGTTGTGAGTTGCTTCTGGAGAGGGCCACGTGGCAAACAGAGCAGCCTCCAGCTAACAGCCAGTAAGACACCAAGAATTTCAGTACGATACTCACAAGGAAGTGAATGCTTCACAAAACAACATGAGATTGGAAATGTACCCTTCCTCACTTGAGCTCCAGATGAGACCACAATCCAAGCCTCAATTGCAGCTTTTCAGGGAAGACAGCTAAGCCATGCCTGGACTCTTGACCCATAGAAACTTTGAGCTTAAAAAATATGTGTTGTTTTAAAAGTTGGTGGTACTATTTTTGCATAGCAATGTATGACTAATAACTAATAAAGATTTCTACAGAGATTCTCCCACTGGAAACATCTGACTGAAGATCTCCTGATGTACTCTGATTAATGTCTTGTTACTTACTCTGCCGAGGTGTGCCTCTCAAGCCTCTTTACTTACCGTGCTATCAAGACAATTCTAGCAAGTTTCTTATCTTTATACTTTCTCCAAGAAAGTGTCAGGCCCAGTCTCTGAGTCACCTAAATGCAAGGGGACACATCTCCCAAAATAACTGTTTCCACACTCTTCTGGGCCCCTTAATATGGAGGGTCCCATATATTTGTTCAGGTTGGCAAGCATTGAACCAGGAGATGTTTCCCTCCTGAAAAGCATCCCCACATTCTATGAGTGGTTCTCTGGAATCCTTCCTTACCTGAAACTGAGGTGGGAGATGAGGGCTTAAGGTCTTCTGTCTGTTTGATTTTTATTTTTTATTTTTTATTTTTAAGATAAGGTCTTGCTCTGTTACCCAGGCTGGAATGCAGTGGCATGATCATAGCTCACTGCAGCTTCAACTTCCTGGGCTCAAGCAATCCTCCCATCTCGGCCTTGTGAGTAACTTTGACTACAGGCACACACTGTAACTCCCAGCTAATTAAAAAAGTTTTTTAGGTCAGGTGCGGTGGCTCACGCCTGTAATCCTAGCCCTTTGGGAGGCTGAGGCGAGTGGATTGCCTGAGCTCAGGAGTTTGAGACCAGCCTGGGCAACACAGTGAAACCCAGTCTCTACTAAAATACAAAAAATTAGCCAGGTGTGGCAGCGTGCGCCTGTAGTCCCAGCTACTTGGGAGGCTGAGAGGAGAACTGCTTGAACCCAGGAGGCAGAGGTTGCAGTGAGCTAGGATCACACCACTGCACTCCAGTGACAGAGCAAGACTCTATCTCCAAACAACAACAACAACAACAACAAAACACAATTTTTTTTTTTTTTGGTCGATGTAAGATTTGGCTAACATTGCTTAGGCTGGTCTTGAACTCCTGGCCTCAAGCACTCCTCCTGCCCTGGCCTCCCAAAGTGCTGGGATTACAGGCGTCAGTAACAATGACTGGCCCCTTCTTAGCTGTTTGTATTCTTAGCCCTGGGGCCTTTGCCAATACTCTGTTGATGATCACACAATGTCTTGTCATTTAACACCCTGCTAGTGTCTTTACCTTTTTATTTTATGGTTGCTCCTCTTTCCCTAGCACCATAGTTGTGGGGGTGGGTTGGGAAGGGTGAGGTGAGAAAGTGTTATTTAAGAAAAGGAAAAGAATGCCAATAAGTAACCTATTGTTTCTAAGAAGAGTCTCCCTTTTAACACTTTTCACAGAAATTATTAACTTCACTTTCAAAACAAAGAGAAATGAGAGACAGGCTCTCCAAATTGCTGAGCATAAGGTCTTGAGAGAGAATTAGACTGAAGAATTAGAAACTTCCAAAAGATTCACTGGGATCTAGAGGTCGGAAGAGACCAGAGGGATCCCTGTGAGTTAATATTAAGAATGAGCAAGAGAAGAAAAGGACAAATATTCTGCTCTCTGATGCTTGCATAGGCAGAGGCCGGGCACGTGCACACACAGGTCCTTAAACTGAAGGTTAATTATATGCGTTCTAACAGTATTTCAACAGTTCTTCCCAAATACCTCTTATTCCGTCATTCATTTTTTGAATGGAAAATGTCCCCTAATTGCTTTTGTAAAGTAGTGTTTTATAAGCCAAAAATAAAATTCTAAGCCCCCAGTTGACTGACAGACCCTGCTCTCAGCCAAGGGAATTCCAAAGTTAGCCTGAAAAACTAGTTCAGGCCATGATGGGGGGCGGGGGGAGGATCAGCTATGCTGCATTATTCCCTCCTCTCTTTTGGAATTCAGGCACAGATGACCAGCATTAGCATCTTAGAGACCTCAAGACTGATAGAACACACTCTAAGTCTGATAAGAAACACTTACAATCTGTTCTCTCTGAAGCCTGGTGCCTGGAGGTTTCCTATACATAATGGGAACCTTGGTCTCCACAACACCCTGTCTTAACCAAGACAGTCCCTTCTATTGATTCTACCTGCGTAATAGGAACCCTGGCCTCCACAGACCCTTATCTGTCACCCAGGCTGGAATGCACTGGCACGATCTTAGCTCACTGCATTCTCAGTCACCTGAGTAGCTGAGACTACAGGCACCTGCCACCAGGCCTGGCTAAATTTTTTTTTTTTAATTTTTAGTAGAGACAGGGTTTTGCCATATTGCCAAGACTGGTCTTGAACTCCTGGCCTCAAATGATCTGCTTGCCTTGGCTTCCCAAAGTGCTGGGATTACAGACGTGAGCCACCATGCCGGCCCACAACCCCTTATCTTAACCCAGGCATTCCCTTCTATTGATTCTAGGTCTTTAGACAGTAACTTAACTCTTTCAACCAATAACCAATCAGAAAATATTTGAATCGCCTATGACCTGGGAGCACCTCTCCCTACTTTCTGTTGTCCTACTTTCGGGACTGAACCAATGTACATCTTACATGTATTGACTGATGTCTGCCTCCCTAAAATATATAAAACAAAGCTGTGGCCTGACCCCACCTTGGGCACATGTTCTCAAGATTTCCTGAGGGCCATATCATGGGCCATTGGTCACTCATGTTTGGCTCAGAATAAATCTCTTCATATATTTTACAGAGTTTGACTCTTTTTGGTGACAGTTTCCATAGCCCAGTGACCCAGGTGGACACAAATGATTAGTAATCCAAAGAATTGTTTCCAAACAGGAACATAAAACATGGGCTGGTGACAAGAAAACTTATGCAGTGGTGCTCAAACACGAACCGTCCTTGAGTTCTGGTGGGTGAGACAACTGTTATTGATTTGGAGACTTACAAGCGTTCATTCTCTGTCTGGAACTGCAACATGGGACCAGAGGTGGGGTTATTGCTGATTGGGAGAATTAACAATATAATTCTCCAAATTTTCCACATGTCCGTATCCTGGCATTTGCTAAAGTATTCTCTGGCAGCCAATGTGTCCATAGCAAGGCGTGGTAGAAGTTATTCTAGAAACAGACATTCCAGGGGACATTCCTGGCTGTTTTGCACATGTAGCACAGAGCGGTCTCAGGTCTTTCTTGTCGTTCACTTGCTTTAGCGTTGCTGTTGAATATTGGTTTTACAGCAACACTCAAGCAAATAACTCTCCCAGGGTTGGTCCTTATCCTAAGCCTGCAGGAGTTTGAGGGGTGGGTGTTACATACCATTGTAAATATTGGTCTGCAGGTTTCAACGATACTGACTGTTAAGTTCAGTCTAAGTCTGTTTCTACAAATCTTAAGTTCTGTCTAAAGTTTTCTCTGTACATACTGCACTGTAACTTAACTGGATGTGTAAACAAATTGGAACCACTCTTGTCCCAGTCACTGAATTTCAGCCAATCACAGGGAGCCAACTGTTCAAACTATGCTTGTTTTTATTTATTTTTTTAAGTTTTTATTTAATTTATTTGTTGAGACAGAGTCTCACTCTGTCCCCCAGACTGGAGTGCAGTGGCGTGATCTCGGCTCACTGCAACCTCCACCTCTTGGGTTCAAGCAATTCTCCTGCCTCAGCCTCCTGAGTAGCTGAGATTACAGGCATGCACCACCCTGCTTAGCTAATTTTTTTTGTATTTTTAGTAGAGATGGGGTTTCGCCATGCTGGTCAAGCTGGTCTCAAACTTCTGACCTCAGGTGATCTGCTCCCCTTGGCCCACTCAAAGTGCTGGGATTACAGGCATGAACCACTGTGCCTGGTGCTTAAACTGTGCCTAAATAAAGCAAATGCTGATATGTAACAAATCTAGCTGTTTCTGCACCTCACTTCCATTTTCTGTGTGTCATTTTCCTTTTTCCATCCTTAAATCTTCTCTGATAAAGTTGCTCTGAACCTGTTCTAGTTCAGGGGGGTGACCAATTTGCAAGTTGTTCTTTGCTCCATTAAACTCTGTTAAATTTAATTTGTCCGGAGTTTTTCTTTTAACATGGCGTTCACCTCTTGTAGCATGGGAAATGCATACTGGAATGTTCTAAGAAAGTTTCACCAGTTTGCATCTCATTATAAGGCTTCTTACTAAACGTGCCAGAAAAATCTCTTTGATTTTATTTGTTTTTAAACGTATCATGTGGAAGTCAGGGTAAGGATTTAGTAAGTTTCTAGTGTATTTTCTCTACTTTTCTTCTTCACTGAATTTGCACCTTCCTTTTGATTGTTATTATTATTACAAAGAGATCAGAAATCAAAGAAAAGCAAAGTGATTTTTTCCTTGGCAGAAGCAGTCCTGCCAACGTTGCTTCTGGACTTCTCATTTCTGTGTTTCTCTTTGAGTCTCTCATTGTATGCAGTTGATTAATGTAGTTGACTGCTAATCAATATTAGCAGCCATGGTAGTGGAGATATTATTAAATTATAAATGATCTTTAAAGATACATTCCAAGAAGCAATTACTTTTAGGGCTGTATTTGTTATCACAACGTTGACAATGTTGATATCAGGATTTTAATATCCGGTGGGATAATGAAATTTCTACCCAACACAGATTTTCTCTGCCTTTGTCCTAATAACTGAATATTGCTTCAGGTTTGTAAATGGCAATGTTTTCTTGGCTTCATTTCATATGAAGATTCTTAAGAGGTTTTTTTTTTTCAAGTCATAGGATTTTATAGACATGAGGATAAAGTATCAAAGGCGAGATGCCTATCTGAGAAGAAAAAATTTTGTTCTCTTAGACTTCTAGTGAATCTTCTGCCCCAGGTAGATATTGCTGCAGGTTATATTTGGACAGTTGGTCTCTCGGCAGCAGTTGACAGGAACAATGACAAGAATCTAGGGGAAGAAGTTGCCTTTGTTGAGGTGAACACTGAAGAAAGGCTCAGCAGGAACCTTGCTGATAAGATTGTTCCATGGGCACAGAGAGTATCACAGGATCTCAAATATGTATGAATTACTGCAATTACTAGGGCCAAGAGTGGCACAATAGTCCTCACTCCATTCATCTTGCTCTTACCCTGTACAGGTACAGGTCTCTTATGGCTAGTTTTTTCACTTTCTTTATTTTGTTTTATTTGTGAATTAAAATAAAAATAAAATAAAAATAAGCCACTTTTTTTTTTTTTTTTTTTTTTTTAATGGAGTCTTGCTCTGTTGCCCAGGCTGGAGTGCAGTGGCGTGATCTTGGCCCACTGCACCCTCTGCCTCCCGGGTTCAAGCGATTCTCGTGTCTCAGCCTCCTGAGTAGCTGGAATTATAGGCCTGCACCACCATACCCAGCTACTTTTTATATTTTTAGTAGAGAAAGAGTTTCACCATGTTGGCCAGGCTGGTGCTGAACTCCTGACCTCAAGTGATTTGCCTGCCTTGGCCTCCCAAATTGCTGGGATTACAGGCGTGAGCCACCGTGCCCCGCCAAGAAGCCAATTTTTACGGACTCTATTGGTATTGGTGGCAAGGTAAATACATGTTTACATTCTGAAAATTATCATCTTGGAATGCCCGTCATAGAATTTCTGATGTTATTTGTTGTAAGTTATTAGTGGTATTAGTTAATGAGCACTGGCACAGAATCAGCTGTGTTCTTAGCCCCAAACTAGGCCCTCCTAATTTCTAGCTCACCCTGCTGACGATTATATTTCATCTTACGCTACTGACATACACTTCTGTGCTCCAGTCTAGTTTCCTGAATCCTCATAATCTACAGGAGTCAGAGACCAGGCTATATTTTCTCCGGATTTTTCGTAGCACTGCCCCCAATCACTATTGGTCAGCTTTATGGAAAAGAAAAGCGAAACAAAATCTCCATTCTGGAGAAACTTACTGTGGGTAACAAGGGTTATTTTTCATAGTTTAATCTTGAAATGTTTTTCATTCTTCCAAATGGTCCACTTCACAGTAAGTATCAGAAAAGCAATGGTTCTAGAAAGATGGGGCTGTAGGAGAACTCAAGGAAGTTACTCTAACCTCAAACGAAGGTACTTTAACCCCAAAAGTGTTCTAAAACACCAGGGTCCCTAAATACATGAATGAGAAGCCATTAAGGTGTTAGTAAGATCCTATTGATAAAGATAATAGCTAACATTTCCACGTGACAGGTCTGAGAACTTTATATGCGTAATGTCTTTTTTTTTTTTTTTTTGTCCGCACCACAGCCCTAGGCGGTATTTGAAGATTGAAGAGTTAATAATTTGCCTAAAGTCACACAGGTAGTAAGAGGTGAAGCCAGAATGCAAACCTATGAGAGTCTGCACTTTACTTTCTACATGTACTGCCTGTATAACCCTGAAATGAGTCAATCCTGGGAGACGCAGGGCCTCTGAGTGTGGCTGGTCTTTCCAGCAGCAGGTCCATGGCTGGACTGGGATTTGTCTTTTACTTCTGTTCCCATCCCCCTGGCACAGAATATCCTGGGGTGAAAAGTCACAATTTAGGGCTCATGATGTCATTTATAGAATGGCAATTCGTCATCTCGTGTCAAATTGTAGATTTGAGACACAAAATCAGAAAAGCCTGGTTAGGACTTTGAGAAACAAAAAAGAACAAGAGCCCATAAGGCGCTCCATAAACATGTTTTTATACATGGCAGCAAGTGAGGATGTTATGCTTAGTAGAAGTTCTTTTGGAAGTGGATTTAGAAACAGAGTCAGCTTGGTGCACTAGAAAGAAGAGTTAAAATTCATAAGCGCAGTAGAAACTTAAGAGTATTCTAAGAGGCGGCATAATCAAACATAGCAGACTTTCTCCCTCTACACAGCAAAGTGAAGAAAAGTGGGACGGCCTTTATTGCTTCAGTCTGAACTTCTGAAAATCCCATCAAAGCATCAGAGATTAGGGAGAGGTCAACCTGAAAAGATTCATTTGTTAGAGAGCAACGAGGGTAAAATGTAGACATGAACTGAAGCGCTGACTGTGAGATTTCAAGAAATTAAAAAGAATTTTTCTGAAAAGATACCAGAAAGTTTAGGCAATACAGAAAGGAAGCTGCAAATGACAAGTGCTGTAAAGGAATAATGACCGCAGGGAGATAGACTTCAGACATAATATGTTTCTCTGTTAGTAGAGATTTTAACAGCTCAGAAAGATGTTGAAGATATGAAAAGAAAATTCTGCTAAATGAACACGATGCTTTTCTACCAATTGGCAAGGACCACGGTCATAGATGGGGATATGTTTTATAAAATCATTAATATAATAAGCTGCTGTGACAGGAAGGAACCATTGTCTATGAGGCTGTGAAAGCTCTTGAACCGTTTTTAAAGACAAGTGGTTAACTCCATATCCCCAGGGGATAAATAGGCCACAGTTAATTACTAAGGCTCCTAAATTCCCTCCTAGAACACTGTCTCCTGTACCAACTCTGTGTCCTTCTTCTGTGTGATGGGAGCACTGGCTTCTATGTTACTGAGAAAGCAAAAGGAAACTGAGAATGTTCTAGATCCCATACATATTACTCATTATGCCACCTGATTTCCTTTATGCTATAATGGACATTTCATTGCTGACGGAAAACTGGACAAAGTGAGCAATTTGGGCTTCTATACAGAGCCATGTATAATTATCTATGGTTCTGAAGTAATTTAGTGTTTAATGCCCATGATGAAACATACAGAAGAATGTCTGTTTTTCGTGGTTCCTGTAATTGAATTAATTGGCATATCTTACTTTCTGGCCTTAAATTTTTGAATTGATTTAATGTAAAATGAATTTGGGGTTTTGTATTCGTCCGTTTTCATGCTGCTGATGCAGACATACCCGAGACTGGGTATTTATAAAGAAAAAGAGGTTTAATGGATTCACAGTTCCACGTGGCTCGGGGGGGAGGCCTCACAATCATGGTGGAAGGTGAAAGTCATGCCTTACATGGCAGCAGACAAGAGAGAATTGAGAGCCAAGAGAAAAGGGAAACACCTTGTAAAGGCATCAGATCTCGTGAGACTTATTCACTACCAGGAGAACTGTATGGGGGAAATTGCTCCCGTGATTCAATTATATCCCACTGGATCCCTCCCACAAAACGTGAGAATTATGGGAGCTCCAATTCAAGATGAGATTTGGGTGGGGACACAGCCAAAGCGTATCAGACTTGGAAAGCTTCTGACCATATAAATGTCTTCCATGACTTATCATGTTAGAGTGAGTAACTGGTTTGCCTCAGTAACTCATTTGTTTCCATCTGCTCCATTTTCACCCACGGGGAACCCTGATGGTCAGTGTGGTAGTATATGGTTCTCTGTAGATTATGAATTATTGGATTCCTCTTGGCAATTAGGGACCATGAACTTAAATACAATAGAATTGAGGTGAGGGAATAGAACAGAAGATAGAACAGAAGGTCGGCGTTCCAAGTCTGTATTCTCTTTAGCAAATCACCCTCCTGAAACCTTTCTTCACTGAGGAACATGTGGTAAAGTTTAAATGTACTCTCCCTATAAATTTCTCTTACCAAATGCTCTTTGTAAAACCCAGGTGAAGTGTGTTTTTGTTTTTTTTTTTTTTTGAGATGGAGTCTTGCTCTGTTGCCCAGGCTGGAGTGCAGTGGCACAATCTCGGCTCACTGCAGCCTCTGCCTCCTGGGTTCAAGAGATTCTTCTGCCTCAGCCTCCCGAGTAGCTGGGACTACAGGCGCACGCCACCACACCCTGCTAATTTTTGTATTTTTAGTAGAGACGGGGTTTCACCACAGTGGCCAGGCTGGTCTCGAACTCCTGACCTTGTGATCCGCCCACCTCAGCCTCCCAAGGTGCTGGTATTACAGGCATGAGCCACTGCGCCTGGCCTCAGGGTGAAGTTTTATCCTATTTATAGGAAGTTTTCTCTACCTGAAATGCTTACAGTTTCATAACCAGATACGAGGTCTAGGACTGTATCAGAAATCTCTAAATCCAACATGTTGAAGGTTGAGATTAGGAATCAAAACCCACATACATACCCATATTATTTTATTGGATGGCATCTTTGTCTTATATTTGTCCTGAATTTATAGGCTGGCCTAATTGGAAAATGCAAGCGTCCTGATCCCGAAAACTTTTACAGAGTCTCTCATTCTTAAATAGCCTTCCAAGGAAAGTAAAGCTATTTTTATAACTGCTGATTTCAAAGTGCTCTCCCTGCAATGGGTGTTATTTTATTTGTTCTTGCCCATTGTGTAATACAGAGTTCATTTTTTACTTTTTGGAGCAATAGAAGAAAGGAATATAAAATGGAACAAAATCTACACTGCTCTTCAACCAAAGCAATTGCTTTTTACCATTTTGAAATTTCTGTCTCAAACCCTGAAAGTGCTATTTTAACATAAGGACATTATATAAAAGTACAGAAAAAGTGCAAGTTATAAATTAAAAAAAATGCTTAATAGCTTAAAAACGTAGAGCTCAATAGCACAAACTAGCAGTTTGGGAGTTTGTGATCGTTGTAGAAAAATTATTGCCAAGGAATTGAAGGCATCCGAAGAAGTGCCCGAAAGTCATCCAGAGCCATTTCTTAGTCATGACTGGAATCACTGCTCCCATGGCTTACGTAGGAGGCCATCCAGTTACTTTTTAAATAGAAACTCACTTTCTCAAGAGATCGGATGCTTTATTACTGGAAAGAAATGGTTCTTTCACTGAACCACAATGTGTCTTTTGCAAATTCCATATTCTTCCTTTAGTTGTATTACCCTTAATAGCATAAGTTGTCTTTCTGTTTCCCATCTGGGCCTTCAAGTAAGTCGGACTCAGAGTAAAAAAATATATATTTTACATCACAACCTGTGACACACACACACAAAGTTTAAATAAATGTCTCACTCATGTCAGACACGTTTGAACCAGAGCAACTCCATCTTGAATAGGGGTTGGGTGAAATGAGGCTGAGACTTACTGGGCTGCATTCTCAGACAGTTAAGGCATTGTAAGTCACAGGATGAGATAGGAGCTCGCACAAAATACATGTCATAAAGACCCTGCTGATAAAACAGTTTGCAGTAAAGAAGCCAGCTAAAACCCACCAAAACCAAGATGGCAATAAGAGTGACCTCTGGTCATCCTCACTGCTACACTCCCATCAGCGCCATGACAGTGACAAATGCCATGGCAATGTCAGGAAGTTACCCTATATGGTCTAAAAAGGGGAAGCACGAATAATTCACCCTTTATTTAGCATATTATCAAGAATAACCACAAAAATGGGCAACCAATAGCCCTTGGGCCTGCTGTCTATGGAGTAGCCATTCTTTTATTCATCTACTTTCTTAATAAACTTGCTTTCACTTTACGGACCCGCCTTGAATTCTTTCTTGCATGAGATCCAAGGACCCTCTCTTGGGGTCTGGATCCGGACCTCATTTCTGTAACACTCACATTTAATACAGGCACATTTTTCTGGTATTTTCAATTCTCTTCTGTTTCAGTAAGAAAATTTCCTCATCAAGACCTATTGGATCCATTATAATCCACTAAGTGACTCACAGTACTGGGTTTGGGAGACACTGCTCTAGGTGTTCCTGGTTTTAGTCCAAAGACTGGAACACAACGGTAGCTAAAATCCAGAAATAGAGCTCTAAGACATTCTGACCTTGAAGGTGAAATCTGTAACATATTTTTAGTGTGCATTTGACCTTGCAGAAGGGAGATCAATTGACTTATATTTTACTGATGACTTCTAGGCATTTTGTCGGCATATAGCTGGCTGCAGTGGGGTAAGGCTGAGCAGATGTTGCCCAGAAGCTGAGTGAGAGCTCAAAGCAGCTGCCCATAGTTGTGCTCTGGGGTGGTATTTATAGTCCTAGAAACCCACAATTTAAGAACTGTTAAGTCTCCCTTCTACATAGGCATCATTCCCACATCTCCAATTCCTAGGGCATGAGCACTGCTCTTGGGTTAGGAGCCACACCAGGAGCCAGGGGCTGGGGTCAGGGTTTGGAACTAGCCACAAGGTCCGAGTTCAGCGGCCAGTCCTGAAGTGGATCCAGGGTTGGTAGATGTCATCTTTGAAGTCCAGAGTTCAGGAAATTGCTGATACTCCTGGTGGCTTCATTATAGTAAAAGGAGATATAATTGCTTGATGAGGCTCTCAGTTCTTAACTGCTGCCTTCAATCAGTGAACATTTAATGAAGTCTACACAAATTAATTAGTATAAGTTGTAAATGCTGAATAAGCTTGAAATAAAGTGAAAGAGGTAAAGAAGGAGACAACTGTGCTTTTTAAGAAATAGAAGAGTCACTTTCATTAGAAATGGCTTTGGGAATGACAAGTATTATGTAAAGAAAAGATGAATTTTTTTTCTTTTTTCACACATACAGTAATTATGTTTAGAATTCATAGTTAAAAATAAAACCTAGCTCACTTAGGAAGACTGCTGCATGGCACTTGAATTATGTAATATTTCAATAGATCATGTGTGATGAATTATTAACATGAAAAAGATGATAAGGAAAAATATTGGCTTTCAACCTGTTATAAAGAACAGAAATATTTCTGATTTTTAATGTGTTAGGCCAAAAAAAGGCAGGAAGGAGACCACACATGTGACAGATACAGGAGACATTACATATTATCCACTTCATCCCTTTTGGCAGTTGAGTAAGCACAAATCGTTTTCCAAAAGAGATAGGAAGAAAAATTCAACTTTGTCAAAGAAACACCATTCAGGGCTAATCTGGAACGGAAACAGCCTCTTTTCGTGTCTAGTAATGGTCCCACTTTCCCAAGTCACCTTGAAATCATCACTTCTTCCTCATATAGCCTTTAGGGTTTTTTTGTTTTGTTTTGTTTTTACTTGACCATTTCACTTTTCTTTAAATAGCTCATCTAGCGGTATCAACTGGGTGATCCTAATTTGCCTGGCATAATTCTGGATTACACCAGTTGTTCTGGAGTCCCATCCAGGTTAGCATCTGTCTAAATTATTTTAAACATAGTTATTTTTAAAATTGATGATTTTGTCGATATGATTTTTAAGTTTTATTATGAATCTTACTATTAATAGCTGTGTTTAAAATAAGGCTGCAGGTTTTGTAGACCTTCAGTTTATCCTTCTGGTTTCTGCTGTGGGCTCTTCCACATTATGTTAAAGGCTTAGGTATAGAGTTGTCACTTTAATAACCTTAATACATGGTTACATCTTTTTTGCTTTTTGTTTTTTTTTGAGATGGAGTTTCGCTCTTGTTGCCCAGTCTGGAGCTCAATGGTACAATTTTGGCTCACTGCAACCTCCACCTCCCGGGTTCAAGCAATTCTCCTGCCTCAGCCTCCTGAATAACTGGGATTACAGGCAAGCACCACCATGCCCAGCTAATTTTTATATTTTCAGTAGAGAGGGGGTTTCACCATGTTGGTCAGGCTGGTCTTGAACTCCTGACTTCAGGTGATCCACCCACTTTGGCCTCCCAAAGTGCTAGGATTACAAGTGTGAAGCACTGCTCCTGGCCAATACATAGTTACATTTTAATACATGGTTAAATTAAATATTATAAGTATATTATCTCTCTCTCTTTATGAGCCTTTCCAGACTGAAGATAACTAATATCTGCCTCCAGGGACAGTTTGCAGGGCATCCAATGATAAGACCAAGTGCTCTTGGACACAAAAAGTGAGGAGCGGTTAACTTCTTTCTATTTAAATATTTGACACTGCTTATCCACTCCTTCTTGGTGCATCAGCTAGTTGTGCTATAGCCTTATGACCTTCAAGGTGCATGGAAGCATCAGGCTGCCAGTCAGTTGGTAATGGGAAATGATAGGATATGTATATTAATATGTGCATATATATATATTTGTCTGGAAATTAGTGTTGAGCATTCCTACCACAGAGAATTTAGGGAGTGATGTGAATGTTCTTACTACTGTCATTTATTCTGCAATACCAATATAAACCTTAAAAAATTGTTTGGTAATTTAAAAAAATTGCAACAAACCATCCAGAACAATGAACTATGAAAAAAGGAAATATTTCATGAAAAATTAAATACTAAATTTTTATTTCCTCAGGTATGCTGATGGTGAATGTGTAACTTATATTTACGATGACCTTCTAATTAGATGATGGTGACCACATGAAAACCAAAATACACAAGTCTGCTAAAGAAGCATCATTATCTATTTAAAAATTAGTAGTCATTTTGAGACTGTGCCCATAGATGACAAGATATCACATGCACTGCAGAAGATGTGTTTACTTGTCACTCTGAGAAGCATATCTTTTCATTTAGATCAAATGGCTATTCTAAATTTTTTTTTGTGTGTACCTTTAGAGTAAGGATCACCCTCTAGAGTAGGGTCTATTCCTTAGGACTAAGGATAGGACTGAAGCAGACCTGCTTTAACATAGAATAAAATAAAACTTGACAGAATTGAAAAGGTCAGTGAGTAATTAACTGCCTACCAGAGTACAATTTGATATAATTTAAAGGAAGACAACATAACCCACTCTCTACAATGTATCACCCACAGGGTTCAGCATATGTTCACAAATTACTAGACAGTCAAAGGGCAGAAAAAAACGATTCATAATTAAGAAAAAAATTAATAAAGCAGACCCTGAGATGACTTTGTATTGTAATTAGCATAAAAACATTTTAAAACTGCCATTACAAACATGTTCAAGGACTTAAAGGAAAAGATGAACATAATATATGAACAGATGAGAAAATCTTTTTTGTTAATTTCTTTAAAAACTAAACAAAAATAATATTTTTTGTGGGATTATATATGAGAGTAAAATATATAGTGTTGTGCTGTCAAATGTTTAATAACTGGCTCTTTGAAAAAAAATAGTCAGTTGCCAAGTGACAGTTGTAAATATCACTATTGCCAATTTTGAGTTATGAGTGTTATGTCAATCAGCTTGAAAAATTTCTGAAAATTTAACAAATCACATCTCTGCTAACTCCAGTGCAAAACTGAAAATGTATGACAATGCTAGCAAAGAAAGAGGGGCAAATGGAATTACAATGTATTATTTTAAGATTCTTGTATTTTATATTAAGTAGGAAAATATTAACTTTAAGTAGACTGTGCTGTTATACATTTACATCATAATCCCAAGTGGAAGCACTCAAAATAACATGAAAATGTATAGCTAAATTATCAATAGTCAATTTTCAAATGGAATACTAAAAGATAATAGAATACAAAGGAAAAGAGGATGGGAGGAGAATACGGGACAAGTTGATAACAAGAGCAATCTAGTAGACTTAATCCTAACCATATCAATAATTACATTAAATGCAATTAAACACTACAATTATTAGATAGATATTGTCAGACTAAGTAAGATCTAAGTGAAAAGTGAGATCCAACTATACACTATCTATACAAAATTTACTTTAAATACAAAGACCCAGATCAGTTAAAAGTAGAAGGATGAAAATATGTATACCATAAAAGAGTAAGCTTAAGAACGTTGGTGTGACTAAATTAATGTCAGAAAGAATAGACTTCAAGACAATGTGTATTATCATATTCAGAGAGATGTTTCATAATGATAAAAAGTTCAGTTAATCAGGAAGACATTATAATCCACAATGTGTATGCCCTTATAATTAGTTGGAAGTCTTTAATCAAAGCCCTCCATGAATAAAGCATATAAAATTTTGAGTTTTGAAGATATTAGCTGATTCTGATTATTAAAATAAAGCCTGCAAAGAGAAAGTCATTAAAATTTATCCCTGTAGAAGCAAGGGAGGAACATAACAACTTAAAAGATAAGAGCTCAAGTTGTTACTCATTTTAAAGTTCTATAATTGTTCTGTGGAATATCTTGATTTATGGCAAGACTCTTGGAATGTAGCTTCTACTTTTAATTGGCTAAATTTATATTATTCATAAGAATGAAGTAAAACTGAAAGGCCTAAAATTATGCAGTATCTAAATGTAGCAAAATATTCAAAAGAATTAGTAAATAGAGGCAATTCATTTGACATGTTTTATCTTTAAAAAGTGAAAGAAAGGTGCTTAAAAAGAGGTTAACAGTACTTATGAGAATATTAGGGCTTAAATATTTACATATTTCTATCTGAAAAAATAGTAATGAGAATATTTTGTATTTAGTAGAATTTCCTCTGGGCTCCCAATGTACTTTAGCACTTTAGGGTCATGTAAGTATAGACAATTTCACATTTATTAACCATAAAATGAAACTTTGAACAAGTTTTGGGAAATCTTATAAACAAAAATAAAGAGATGATATAACATTCATTCATCAAAAAATTACTAGTAAAGAGTACTTGACACAGAAATGTTGACAAAACTGTTAAAAGTACACAAAAAAGTTATTTTTAAGTAGTCAGATAATCATATAGAAGACATTTAACATCTTTATAATATGCATGGTTGTTTTTGTTTATTAAAAAGTAATTTTATTTTTTTAAAAGGCACGCTATGTTTTAGGTTCATAAGTATAAATATTCATTGATTGATAAAAATGTATTTAAAAAATTATTGTATTGATTATTTTCACTCTCAAAGTTGTCCTGGTTTAGGTGATAAGTTCAGGGTCATCGGCCCAGGGAACAAATTCACTCTGTCAATCAACCAATTGACAACTACTTCCTGATTACCTATTGCATGCCTGTTAATACCTTTGAAAAAGTAAATACATCTTTTATACTCTCAGAGAGTTTTTATCTACTTAGGGAAGGTTTATTCACTGGTATAGGAGAAGCAACTAGAGAATAATACAATCACATAGCACTGCAGTTGGTCCTGCAGAATCTAAGCTATTTAAACTTGTTGGATTAGCAGCATGAATAAGAATGATGGTCCACAGTAGATGTTGACTATCAATGATGTTTTGGTTAACTCTTCTGATGCCAATAATACATATCATTCTTTTCTGCTGTTATTCAATGTGACAAGAACTGTCTGTGTTTTGAATCCCTTTGGCTTATTCACTAGCCCTGGAATAAGCAATATTTCCAGGCTTCCAGGCATGTGTGTATTCTGATGACCTAGAGTTTTAACAATGTGACTTATATTTTTCCATTTCTCTTAAAGTATTACATATTTTGAATACTTGGTGAGGATGGGATTAATTATACAAACTCATTTGCATGTGAATACCAATTTGATTGTAATAAGAATTAAAAAATAATTTTTATTATCTTTGGGAATTTTTTTTAGACTATTAGTAATAATAATTTAAATAATTTCCCCATATATCTCTTCTTAAGTCATTTAAAAATCAAATACGAAGATTTCTGAGAGGAGGGGAATTAAAGGGAACGACTTTTTTTACAGAGGGATGGAAAATAGACAATACTTTATCTGATTCACACTTTTCCCATGGTTAAACCTGCCTTAGCTTTTGGGGACTTTCACCTTAATTAACCCTACCTTTGAGCAGAAACCTCCCAACATGAGGACATTTTCCCATTTTCTATTTAACTATGCTAAATACTTTAAATATTAGTCCAAGGATCTTAGAAATCTAAAATAGATGGCAAATTTTAGTGAAATGTGTACTGACCCTGAGCTAAGTTGTTTGAGATAAAGACTAAGAGAACTAGGAAAATCTGAATGCTTCCCTAATCAACTCTCATTTGCACAAGATTTGCATAAACACACCTGTGAAATATTCTTATTTTTATTGTTTCGAGTTTACAGATGAAGATACTAAGGAATAGAGACATCAAATCACTTGTCTAATAATAAACTCCTGAGTCATTATTTGAACCAGGTATTCTGACTTGAAAGACTGTTGTTTTCACCACCGCCTAACAATTATATCCTTAAATATCTCTCAGTATCAAGCAAGCAAATTTAAAAATTCCTGAATGTTTCTAATCAGTAACCACTTAGTGGAAGATAAATATTTTGGGGAAATGCTCTATACTATGTCTTCTTCTCAACCAGTGTTTTCCATACAAACAATGACCCATGATTGTTTCATAGAACTCAGTTTGGGAAACAGTGCCCAATGAAGCAGGTCATTGTGGATTTTAAAAATAAAGGCCATAATCTTAATTTCTTATATTTATTATTAGTCTTGCCTTGTCTTTTCAGGGTTGATTTATTTTTCTCTGAAAAACTCATCTAAGAGTAAATTTTAAAAGTCAAGTATATAATCACCATTAATTTCCATGAAAAAGCATTTAAAGCGTTTTTCGGCCCTTAAATTAATACCCATTTATAGTAACATGGCATTGAATTTCATAATTGCCAATGATGGCATAGCAGGCAGGGGACCTTCTGTGATGAGTCTGCACTGTGGTGTCCTCCTGGCTTGCTGATCCAGCTTTGTGTAGATGACACATGCAGTAAGTAAAATGCAGCGTGCAGGATGCTAGGACGATGCACACAAAAACTGCATACATATTGCTATGGTCTGAATGTTTACATCTATCCAAAATTCATATGTTGAAGCCTAACCACCAAGCTGATTGGTATTAGGAGTGGCCTTTGGGAGGTGGAATGGGATTTATGCTCTTATAAAAGAGGTCCCAGGGTGCTACTTTTTCTCTTCCACCCTGTGAAGACACATTGAGAAGATGCCATCTAGGAACAAGGAAATGGGCCCCCCCAGATACTGAATCTGCTGGTACCTTGATCTTCGACTTTCTAGCCTCTATAAGTTTCAGTTGTTGATAAGTTACCCAAGCTATGGCATTTCTAAAATTAACATCCAAATAGATCGAGACAAAAATGATGCACAATGTCTTTATAATGAAACATCTAATTTCAAAAAGAACCAAACAGAACAGTCGAGACCGAAGAAATCAGTGAAAGCAAGACACCCATTCTATAAGATTTTCATGACTATAAAATGGGCAAAACATGAGTATTTTGAAAGAAGGATTATAGGTGACCTGTGGCAACCATATATTTGGGAGCATGATAAGAGGTGGCTCTTGTTTTACTGGGCAAGCTGCTGACGTGTAAAATCTGATTTTTTCCTCATTATTGAAAGGTAATGTGCTGAAATTAGAACTAGGATTCAAATGAACCTTTTCTCATAATTGAATTCTTACAATCCAAATGGATTTATTCTAGAGTGTGATTATGATGTCATTCAATTTATATCAAGATTCTATTCATTTTCTCATTTGATCTTTGCAGTAGCTCTCAGGTGGCTGTGTTAGGGCTCAACACCAAATTTTCTAACTCTAAGTCCAGTCTTATTCCGTTGGCCTTTTGGGCTTATTGTCCTAGTTCCTAGACTCTCTGTCACACCCCATACCCCAGGCTTTAAGATGTTAGCTTGAGATCCTAGACGATTCTCATTTACTTTGAGCATCTTTTAAGAAGGCAAGAACAGATTCATATTAAAGAGAGTAAGGGCTCTGGAGCCAGGTGCCTGGGTTTCTTTACCTGTAAAGTGGGATAAGAACAGGACTCAATTTCAGAGAACTATTGTATTGTGAGGACTAAAGAGTTAACCCATGAAAAGTATTTAGAATAGCACATAGCAAATAAACAGCAGAAATAGTAATAATTGCTATCAGACGTCACAGTACACTTCAACAGATCCTTATGGAGCAGTCCATGAGCCAGGCCATGCCTTTGGAGGTGCACACCAAAACTGACATGGCTCCTTCCATGCTAGAGTTTATGGTCAGTGGTGGAGACAGACACAGAAAAGATAACTGTTGTGTAATGAAGTACATGCAGGGATAGAATTAAGCATAGAAAATGTGTGATTTTTTTTAAAAAGCTTTTTTGAAGTACAGCTAACAGAATAAATTGCACATATTTAAAGTGTACAATTTGATGAGTTTTGGCATATGTCTATACTCAGGAACTTCTCACCATGACATAATGAACATTCCACAGTTCCGCAAAGTTTTCTCAAGCCTCTTTAGAATTCCTCCATTTAACCCTTCCCCCATATTCCCAGGTAACCATAGATATGCCATGCATTGTTTGGATTTTTTCCCAATTTTTAGAATTTTCCTCTGCATAATCATTTTGAGATTCATCTATGGTGTTATGCATATCACTAGTTCATTCCTTTTTATTGTTGCATAGTATTCCATTATACAGATGTGTCGCAATTTGTTTATTCATTCACCAGCTGATGGAAATTTGGGGGGGTTTATAATTTGGGGCTATTACAAGTAAAGTTGCTAAGAGCTCTTTAAAATATAACACTTAAAGTATAAAATTTAGAGTGTGGACAGATGGATAAACCCACAAAACCATTGCTACAATCAAGATACAGAACATTTTTATCATCCTAAAATGCTTCCTTGTGGCCTTTTGCAGTCTACCTCTCCTTCCATCCAGATCCCAGGCAGCCAAGGATCTGTTTTCTGTCACTAAAGATAAGTTAGCATTTTCAAGAATTTGATATAAATGGAGCAATGAAGTGTGAATGCCTTTGTGCTTTTTTTTTACTCAGCATAGTTTTTTTTTTTTTTTTTTTGAGACGGAGTTTTGCTCTTGTCACCCAAGCTGGAGTGCAGAGGTGCAATCTCGGCTCTCTGCAACCTCTGCTTCCCGGGTTTAAGTGATTTTCCTGCCTCAGCCTCCTAAGTAGCTGGGATTACAGGCACATACCACCATGCCCAGCTAATTTTTGTATTTTTAGTAGAGATGGGGTTTCACCATGTTGGCCACGGTGGTGTTGAACTCCTGACCTCAGCACAGATTTTTAAATTCACCGCTACTGTGGTGTTTATCAGCATTTCATTCCATTTTGTCGCTGAGTAGTATTCCACTAAATGTATATGCCTCAGTTTGCTTATTCATTTAATGGACATTTGTTTGTTTTCCAGTTTGGGGCTATGGTGAATAGCTGTGAATAACTCTGTGATAATTTAAAAGTTGTACTTCTACGAATTCTCTACAAACTAACCCTGCACAGATGCCAGTTGGTTACTCCTCAATGTAGTTTCTGAATCAGCAACTGTTCTCAACTTTCTGAACCCTGTGAATCTGTAACTAATTTTACTTTTCCCTTTGATTTGTTTCTCTGCACTGTTCAGAGGTAAATTTGAGGACCAGTTATAGCAGTCATGCAATTGTTATTGCATGTTTATTTTGTGTGCTGATATTATCCCTGACTTATTTTGCCTTCTATCATTTTATATACTCTCACCCCTAATTTTATCATCTATTAATTTTTTGTTACATTGTATATTTTTATAAGACACCTCAAATTCATTTTTTTAAAGGAGAAAGAGTGCAAATGAAAGAAGTGTTAAATGTGGCATAGTATGAATGGTGTCAGGAAGCTTCCCTCTGCCCCCAAATATCTTGCCTCTCTACTTATCAGGAATACTTGAAATTCTTCCATTAGGGAGTCATTCCTTTAGATTAAGAAGTATTTCCACCAAGGAGGAAATCCTCAGAGAGAGACAACACCTTAATCTTAGGTCACAGACGTGTGAATTTATTTTTTCTGAATGTTTCCAAGTGAACAGCTAGAGATTGAGGTCGATAGAAGTGAAGACAGTACAGGAGGAAGGAGAAATCACTACAGGGTAAAAAAATGGAAAGGTATGAGAAAAGAACTGGAAGGAAGAAACAGGAGGAGAAGACATCATTTTCTGATTTTGCTCATCTCATTATTGAGAAGTGAGAATTTTAGTTTTTATTTATGTTTTGCTTTTTTGGGGGGAGGCATCTTCCCAAGGTAGGAATTTAGTCAAATAACAATGACAACTAATACTTCTTTGCTGAACTACCTGGAAATCTGATTACTGAAGCATAGAAATAGAATTTAAAAGTGAATGTTAAGGGTCCCAATTTAAAGTCATCCAGTTACGGAGCAGAAATTGTTTACGTTTATTTTGTTCTCCTCAGTACTGAAGCAGGCATGTTGTGAAGCTGAAGTAAGGAACGGGCAAACTATAGACTGCAATAGAGAGAAAAATCTTATTTATGTATTACAAAGGTAGGTGTCAGACACATTTGGCAATTGTAAATACACACCCCCAAATCAATAAACTCGAAAAAGACTCACTGTAGTACTTGAAAGCAATTCTGAAAAGAAACAGAAGGAAAAGGGAAAGACAAAGTAATCTCCCCTCCCCTTCCTCCCTCCAACAAACCAACTGAACAAAGTCATGGGAATGTGAATGAAAAACTAGACGCCAGAAAAAGTATCGAGTGTGGGGAAGAATGATTCCGGCAGCAGAAAAAAAAAAAAAAAAAACCCGTCAGCAAGCAGCTGAATTGTAGATTTAGAATACTTAGCAGTTTGCACATGCCTTGCTGATGAAAATCTTGTTAATGGGAGCAAAATTCCTTATGATATCAAGTTCTTGCAAATATTTTACCCTTTATAGATGCAAGTCTAAGCCCAGTCCATGGTTTGGCAAATTTATGTTAAATGACTACGTAGACATGTCTTTGATTAAAAGTTCATTTTTGTAGCTACCAGGAGAAAAGTCATTTAGGTTATTCTCCATTATAGACAACAGGAATAGAAAGGGAAAAATGAATGGTTGTAGGTCCTTTGGGGCAGTAGTTGATGGATGAGCTTTCTGCATGAAGCCCAGTTTTCTTTCATTACTCAATCCTGAATCTTGATCGCAAATGGGAGGCAACATTTCCTTTTAGAGCTAAGCTATAAACATCGTAGTTAAGAAATCCAACTACAAAACATACAGGTTATAAACAGATGTACATTACAGCATTTTCTAGGGAAGGGGACTTGGGGGATAGTTTAATTGTACCACCCCCACAGTGTGGGAGCCTGAAAGAATGACAGTAAAGTGCCCCATGAATATTGATTAAAGTGGTAAATAAGAATGGCTGCATGGGTCTATATCTCAATACAACAACATCCTGGGAGAAGAAAAATAACGCTGGAAACTATAAAGTCCTTGTTGCCACCTGTGTCAGGGAATCACATTACTCACAAATGGCACAGCCAGGCTGAATTGTAGCTATTCTTTCCCAGATCACAGTTATATTTTATTACCCACTCCATTCTCATTTAGTTGCTACCACTTACTTTCATTGCCTGTGGGTCTCCCAGTTATTTTTCCAGAGACTTGCAGGTGGAGATACAGGGTTATATACAAGCTGAGCTTGGGAAAGCATGCCTGGGTCTCTGGTGCGTCGTAGCCTCAGTGTACTAACATTTGCCATCAGCAATCATTTCCTATATATTTTTGGATCCTACTTGAAGTTTTGTTTTTAAATTATCAGAGTCACAGTTTTAAACCTCTTTATCTTAGACTTCCCATTTTGCCTACTAGGCTATGAAGACATTGAAAATTAGAAAAATTATCCTGCAGATAAATCTTGAGGTTTAATCTTGAGGACTGATTTATTTTTATTTTCCCAGATCAAGGCTAAGATTAGCAAACTCGTCTACATCGAATTCGTAGGTTGACCCTTTTGGACTGGATTCTATTTTTTTTTTCTTGAGATGGACTCTCACTCTGTCACCCAGGCTAGAGTGTAGTGGTGCAATCTCAGTTCACTGCAACCTCCACCTCGTGGGTTTAAGTGATTCTCCTGCCTCAGCCTCCCAAGTAGCTGGGAATACAGGTGTGTGCCACCACGCCCAGCTAATTTTTGTATCTTTAGTAGCGATGGGGTTTTGCCGTATTGGCCACGGTGGTCTCAATCTCTTGACCTCGTGATCCGCCCAACTCGGCCTCCCAAAGTGTGGGGATTATAGGCGTGAGCCACTGCGCCCGGCCGGGAGTTACAGTTTTAAATCTCTTTATCTTAGATCTCCCATTTTGCCTTCTAAGCTATGAAGACATTGAAAATTAGCAAAATTCTCCTGCAGATAAATCTTCAGGACTGATTTATTCTTATTTTCCCAGATCAAGGCTAAGATTAGCAAACTCTAAATCTAATTCATAGGTGACCCTTTTGGACTGGATTCTTTTTCAATCCATTTTAAATTAATGTGTAAAGTCCCCAAATGGCAACATTTTTATTTTTCAAAGGGAAAGGATTAAAAAATGAAGGTGGGAATTCCTTACGTTTCAGGCTATGGCTCAGTTAGGAGTCTGGTTATTGCTACAATAACTAACTCATCTAGGCTTTGCTAAATGCTTGTTGAACTGAATTGGATATAACTAAGAAGGTATATATTTGGGTAATTAGAATTTCACATTGACACCTACTCTGTTTTCATGGGTTTTGAGATCATAGTGTTTTCCCAGCCACATCCCTGCCAAATGATGTGACAGTCAAAGTTCTGGGATCATGTTCCTGTTCCTGCATCTGTTTAGTACATTACCCCATTAGGTAATATAACCCACTCCATAGGCTCATTTCTGGTCTTCACCTGTTGCCACAAGTGTGACTTTTCTAGCACAGTCCCTCAGTTTACAAAAGCTCTTAGAATCCAGTTTTGTGCATCAAATAACTTTGCTCTGAAATCTTCAGGCTTTCATCTGAGTCCTTCAAAAGCCACAGCTGTAGCTTCTGTCCACAACATCTTGAGGAGATATGGTTGGTAAACACTGTTTACACTGTCTGCTGGATCTTACCATGTGTAACTGACTAGGGTACAAGTCAACCAGCACCACAGACAGTTCACGTTGCTTTGCATTGCAATGCTACGACTTCCTAACTTCAAGAGACAGAATTTGTGGCGATCCAGTTTTCCTGGCATCAAGGCCCTGTGTTTCAATCTTTGTGACCGTCTTCAGGATGTTCAGGGAAGGTTTAAAAACCATGCTTGTTGATTTCCATACATGCTGTCTTGTGAACAGAAATGTTCATGAGCCAACTAGCCCATCGTAAGATAGGAGATATCATGAGCCAACTAGCCCATCGTAAGATAGGAGATATCATGAGCCAACTAGCCCATCGTAAGATAGGAGATATACAGGTTCCAGTAGGTGATGGCATTTTCCCCTCTGCTTTTTTAGAGGCACACAGCTACATGACATACCACTGGAGACCAAAGCCAATACTTCATTTTCACAGACTATTGAAATTTCAATGTACCCATAGGATATTTTTTATTCACTTTTTTTCTTCCACATTCATACTGGCAATTGTTGCACTGCATCCTGGTTGATGCCAAATTATATACAATCTACTTATCTACTTTTACCAGACTTTAAGTGTGGACTGTAGTAAGGGAAAAAAATCCTATTTAAATCTTAGAAATGGAATTCAGCTGTAAGTTTTGGAAAGGCTGGCAAACAGGCATTTTCCTGCTTAGATTCGTGCATTCTTTTAGTTTGAGAAAGAGTCCGTAGTTGTTCTTGGGATAATTGAATGGGAGAAGAAGCTGAGTGCGAGGAAACATTGACAACATTCAGTTCTTGCAGGGGCCTTATGACGGTTTTTAGTGATGTGAATTCCTAGAAAACAGATTTGAATACTCATGTTCAAATATAAATACCCAAATTTGCCTCAAGCTAAATATAAATTTTAGAACATTATGCTTTTGCTGTGGTTAATAATGGCATTACCATTCTGTTTCAACACATTGGAATTTGGAAATTGAATGAATATCTCTGTTCAACTTTTCATCCTAATTCCGGTTGCCAGATTTAGCAAACAAAGATACATGTCACCCAGTCAAATCTCAATTTTAGATATGCAACAAAGAGATTTTAAGTACAAGTATGTTCCATGCAATAATTGGAGAAATATTGCATGTGGCATACTTTATACTAAGACATTCTTTGTGGGTCTGAAGTTCAAATGTAACTATGCTTTTCTGGCAACATTAATCTTAATGTAGCTAAGTAATCCCATCAAAACCATTCTTTATTTCATTTTTATTTTGCCACTCTCTGATTCGGGACATCTGAATGAAAAGAAAGGTCTTCTTTTAGCATCACGCTGAGAATTCCACAAATTCAGTATTATTCACACGTGCAAAGAGAGGTAAAGGCCTTTAATAAGAGAGGCATGAAAAGGAAATCTGACTTCTTAACTACAGAAATTCACATCTATAATCCTCTCCCAGTTCACCCAGCTCAAGTCATTAGCACATGATATTTTGCAGCTGGCTGAGCCAGCTGTTGTTACCGGGATTCAGGTGGGGATAAAAGGACATTTACAATTTTTATTTCAGAGCTCCCTTCCAAACCCAGGTAAATAAATATCTAGCTGTAGGTGATGCAAAGAACCAATGAAAAGAGTTGAAAACAGAGAGAATGTCATCATTTGGACAAATGCAAAATGCAAAATCTAGCCTAGGGTATAAAATCCTGGAATGTAGCGCCTGCCATTTGCTTTCCCCAGGTGGAATATTTTATATCTTCAGTGTGCAGATGTGTGAGGTTTATATTGCCTCACAGCGCCATTGAAAATGGGCCATCAGGGCCCCTCTGAGGTATAAATTTGTCCACCAAAAATCGTCCAATTACTAAATTATTCTCCTGATTCTCATGTTCAGCCCCATTTTCTGAGTCATAGCCATTATGTTTCTGAGGAACATAGCCATTACTTTTGAAGTTTCCACTGTTAAGTGTCCAGACCTGAGGCATTCAGTACTGTTCCTCCAACTAATATGCAGTGTCTAATTACTTCAGAAACACCACTGAGGTCCTGCTCTTCTTGTATCAGAGGCTTGGAATATTACCGTGTTTCACACTTGAAGGCTAATGACTATATCTCTTGGCAGGGCCACTCGGGACCAGTGGTACAATTAAACCACTATTGTTGTAACATTTCTGGAACTGGGTTCAATTTCTAACATCCGCTTAATGATGTATTCTTTTTGAAAAGTTGCTCATTTGAAGTCCTTTCCAAAAGCAATAAAACCGTTTTTCAATTTCAATCTCAACGCAAAGTCAAGCAAACTGTTTTCTTTTTCTTTTGAAATCAAGCTTAATCTTTCTGAAAAGCTTGAGCAGCTTCCTGCTCAAGAAGTATTCCTGCTGGGGCTTCAAATTGTTCACACAGCACACATGGGGCGGGGTGAATATCATGGAGCAAGTTTCCAAAGGCGTTCTTGGCCAGGGTGCTTTGATCCTCAGTGACACTTGAGAAGGATAAGTGAGTAATTACATTTTCATGGCCATTGCTACTTGGATTACCCCTGGGATGACCAGAGCCTCATAGAGAGGTGGAAGAGGTAAGGATTTGGTTCTCCGTATATGTTGCACCTGCTATGAAACCCTCAGTCACTCCCCTTAGCTACCAAACAATATTCCCACTCCTTAGCCTGACTTTGAAAGCCTCTAAGGAGGTTCAACTGGTCTCTAATGACATTTCAACTAGACAGCCCTTCATTGGGAGGGATTGGCCTGCACTTTGCAGAATGTTTAGGGTACATGGTTTTCTTGTCACTCTGCCAACCAGATATTTCCAAAGATCCCTAGGGGTGGGTAATGTTCCTGATCAGAGCCATCCTTTCAGAATACGGCCCCAATTTACTTTTTCCACTTATACTCCCATTATTCCACTGGGGGTGAGTACTATGCCCACACATACTATTTGCTCTTTGCTGCTGTGAGGATTAAATAGGCTATTAGTAAAGCAGCTCATATGGTGAATTTCTCCTTGCACTTGGGAGCAATGCACTGTATGAGCTGTTTTACTAATATCCCATTTAATCTTAGGAAAGGAGCAATTTTTATCCCATTCATATCCCAGGAGCAATCAATATTCCATTTAATCCTAGGAAGGGAGCAAGGCACTGTACCTGCACTTGCTTCCATCCTGTACATCACTTTGCTTTCACCCTTATTCCATCCATCTGGGGGGAATGCACTTTGCTGACCTCTGAATATGCAAATCCTACCTTCTTTTAGATACAATTTGACTGATATATAAAATCTCATAATCTCCTTATTCTCTGTGTTCATTCACTGCTCAGACAGGGATAGACATTCAAGGACTAAGTTGAGGAGACAAATGAAATTGTGTTTATAGTATGACAAGTACAATGACAAAGCCAAGCCCAGGCTGCAGAGGTGGCCCAGAAGAGAGTGATCATGGTAGGTTTTCTACAAGAGTGGTGCTTGGGATGTGTTTTGAAGGCAGATATTTGATTAGATAAGGCCTGACAGCACAGCTCACACCTGTAATCCTAGTGCTTTGGGGGCCAAAGGGGGAGGAGTATTGCTTGAGGCCAGGAGTTTGAGACCAGTCTGGGCAACATAGTGAGACCCTTAACATCTACAAAAAATATAAAAATTAGCTGTATATGGTGGCGTGTACCTATAGTCCTAGCTACTCAGGAGGCTGAGGTGGGAGGATTGCTTGAGCTCAGGAGATCGAGGCTGAAGTAAGCTATGATTGCGCCACTGCACTCCAGCTTGGACGATAGAGGAGATCCTATCTTTTTATAGTATAGTATAGTATTGTATTGTATTATTATTTTTTTTTGAGACAGAGTCTCGCTCTGTCTCCCAGGCTGGAGTGCAGTGGCATGATCTCGGCTCACTGCAACCTCCGCCTCCTGGGTTTAAGTGATTCTCCTGCCTCAGCCTCCTGAGTAGCTGGGATTACAGGCATGTGCCACCACGCCCTGCTAATTTTGGAATTTTTAGCAGAGACAGGGTTTCACCATGTTGGCCAGGCTGGTCTTGAACTCCTGACGTCAAGTGATCTGCCCACCTCGGCCTCCCAAAGTGCTGGGACTACAGGCGTGAGCCTGGCAAGATCCTATCTTTAAAGAAAAAAGAGAGTTGATTAGATGAAAGGGAAAAGTTAGGTTCAAAATCCTGCTGGTAGTAGTTCATTTTGGTTGATGCAAATGGAGCACATAGGGAAGGGTCAGGCAATAAGACCAGCAATGGAGCCAGGAGCCAAATCTTCAAGAGTTTTGTAGGTAGGCTGTGGGATCTGGACTTTATTCTGCAAGCTGTGAAAGTAGCTGAAAGATTTTGTTTCTCTTATCACCTTTTTTTTCTACCTTATGCTATAATTACTTATGGATACATGAATTTTTCCAGATGAGACTATCCTCTTCATGGGCAGCTATATTGTTTCATCTCTGTGTTTTCTACGGAGTTTACCAAAACCTTTTGCCAATCGCAGATTTGCTGGGACTATTTTGGATTAATAAAGGAAGTAATAAGCCTCTTGGAATCTTTTTCTCATCTAAAGAATCCATATTTGTGTGTTTCATCTTAATAAATTGACATGGGATTTGGATTTACCTTTAAATCTATTTAGCAGTTAGCATTTTTTTTTTTTTTTTTTTGTATAAGCAGTTGACTTCCAATTTCTTGGGTCACTGATGGCCAGTTGTGAGTGGAACCACTATTCTTTTAGTTCTACTATTCGTTTTCATATTTATAAAACACTGTGTTGAACAGCTGGTGGTTAGATGGGTAAAAATTAAAAAAAAAAGATAAATTAAAATCAGAGGCTGTAGCTACCCCCTCTTCCTTCTTTGGAAAAAAACCTGAACCCCAGGTCGTCGCATTTCTCTTTCCTGAAAGCGAGCAGGCTCCAGCCAAATGGAGCCTTCAACAGAGGAAGAGAAGCTCAGAAATATGGCTCGTTCATGGAAAAAGGCTTTTTCTTAAGTCTCCAAACTGTCAGCATTCACACCCTGCCTTATCTCAGTTGACAGAAAATTGGAGGAGAAATATTGAAAATCCTCCTGGACCCTAAGGGCTGGAAAGCAGACAGACTGCTCCATTCCGAAGGAACTGAAACTCCGAGTGATGGATTATCTTTGTAGAACATGAAACAGAGTGCATTTCTGTCATCTGTCTGCTTCTACCCATTCATGGTCTGAATGCTCATTCTCTGATTCTTTATTGAGAAGAGGGACATGACTAGAAGGTCACAGGGTTCCAGCTCAGGAGGAAGGTAGTTAACTGATTAAATTAGGCTTACATCAGCCCCAGGGATTATGGGAAATCCTATTGGGAAGAATTTTTATAGCTCTAATGGCCAAGATTAATTAAGCTGATTTCACGTTCATAATAAACCCATATAACGAGGTGACACTTTTACAGATGTGCCAAACTTTGGCCAGCCAGAGACTCATTTTACCAGCTTCTTCTTTTACAGTTTAAATGAATAGAGAATAAAAAATAAAACGCGCATGATTTCTGTTTGCTTTGTGCACGTTGATCGGCCTTGGTTGAGGATCTGCCCGCAGATCTGAGATGAAGGGGATTGTCTCTTGCTTGTCATACTTTCCCCCTTGTTCTGCAGCCTGTGATGTGGTTAGAGATGATGTGAGAGCGGCAGCAAAAAGAAAAAACACCTGATGAGGTAACGCGTGTGTTTTCCGTAGTGCCGTCTGGGCTATTTAAAATGTGTGTCATGGCTTTTTAATGTGCAAGCTTTGAAAAGATGGGTAAGAGTGTGCATATGCCCTGCCCCAATCTGATCTCATTATGACAAATCATTACACCAGACTGACTCACATATGATTCTGAAACATGGATGGTTTCCCGTTACTATTATGGCTACTATATGCCAACATTACTTTAAGGCAGAGTTTCTCAACCTTGGCACTGTGGACATTTTAGTCTGGATAATATGTTGTGAGGGGTCGTTCTGTGCATTTCGGGACCTACCACAGCATCCCTGGTTTCTACCACTAGATGAAATAGTCCATTCCTGATAATTAAACTTGTCTCCAGATATTGCCAAACGTCATGGAGTGAAAGGTGGGCAAAATCCACTGTTCTAAGGTATATTGCATTTAATGGGTATTCACTGATAAAATTACAGCCTTAAAGTCAAGAAGTCCACCTGCATAACTTGTATGTGCATGTATTAATAATTAGCCGGCACCCACTCTCTTTCCTACATAGCCAACGCTTAGCTAGATGCTAATTCTAAACAATGGAGATCACTTGGCAATCACTGTTTTGAAGTGCTAAGAGCTCCTAGTGGGGATACTAACCCATAGTTAAATGAATAAGCTGTTACACTGAAATTAGAATATAAATGAATGAGATTCCAACTTGCCAATCACAGATGGACATTTGTCATAAGCTAAATGGTGCATCCCAGCCAGTACTGGGGCAAGTCTTGCTGGCTAACCAAGGGCTGAATCCTGCCAATTTTGGTTTTGTGGAGTACTGTTTTCACCAAGCCTGTCATAATAAATTATGAAGGGGTTAACAGATACTTGGAAAGAATTCAAGTTCTCCAAAAGATAAGGAAAGCATTGTGTTTATTTATTTGTTTGTTTATATCTTGGCTACTTTCAAAGACGACTTAAGATTTTTATAATAAAGTCATAATTGATTAATTTTTCTTTTCTGACTTTCCCTGGGGAAGCTCACTCAAGTCCATGACTTCAACAATAACTTAGATTGATTTTTCATTTTTGATTGATCATTGATTTTTTTTGGTGTCCAAAATTCTTTTTTTAATTGAGATATAATTCATATATTATAAATTATATAAAACCTCAGAAACATATATTTTACACTTTAAAATAATTTAGTGGTTTTTAGCATGTTTACAAGGTTATGTAACCATCACCTCTGTGTAATTTCCAAGCATTTCTCGCCTGAGAAAGAAACCCTGTGCCCATCAGCAGTCACATGTAGTCTCCCTGCCCTTGTCTCCACCTCCAGTCCCTGGAATTACTAATCTACTTTCTGTCTCTGTAGATTTCCCTGTTCTGGGCAGTTCATTTCAATGCAATCATACAGTATGTGGCCTTTGGGGTCTGGCTTCTTTCACCTAGCATAATGTCTTCAAGGTTCATCCTGAGCTCGAAACCTATTTCTCCAACAGTAAGCTTAATCAGCCTGTGTATGCCTCAGCTGATCTCACCACACTCCTCCAAAACTATCCCCACTCTCAGTGGTGTCCAGTTTCGCAAACTATAAACCTGGAGACCATCATAGGCAACTCCTTCTTCCTCATTTACAACTGCCAGTTGGTTAGCAATTCTCCTCCATTTCTGGTGCCACTGCCTTCAGAACCCCTGTTAGATTGGTTTAATAGCCCTTAACAGGTGTATTAGTCCATTTCCATACTGCTATGAAGAAATATCCGAGACCGGGTAATTTATAAAGAAAAAGAGGCTTATTAGACTCACAGTGCCACACGGCTGGGGCGGCCTCACCATCATGGCGGAAGGTGAAGGAGGAGCATAGGCACATTTACATGGCGGCAGAAAAGAGAGCCCGTGCAGGGGAACTGCCCTTTATAAAACCATTGGATCTCATGAGACTTACTCACTATCACCAGAACAGTACAAGAAATACTGCCCGCATGATTCAATTACCTTCCACCAGTTCCCTCCCATGACACATGGGGATTATGGGAGCTACAATTCAAGATGAGATTTGGGTGGGGTCACAGGCAAACCATATCAGCAGGTCATTTTGTCTTCAGGCTCACCACACTCCATGCATTCTCCACAGTTGTTTTCTGTGGTGATCTTTTGACTATTTCCCTCTCCTGCTTAATTCCTCTGTGGCTGACCTTTGTCCTCTGGAGCAAGGCCAAAAGTCTCAGCAGGGCATATAAGGCCTCTTCTGATCTAGCCCTTTCTACTGACTTTCCTACTTCTCCAATCTGTTCTCTTACTTTTTCTCCCACCCTGTACTCACACTTCAGCTGTAACACACTTCTTGAGCTCTCTGAAAGACGCTGTGTGTTTTAACTCTGTATTTGGATTAAACATGACAAAGGGATGTGCTGTTCTTTTAGTCTGGGATGCCTGGTCTCTCCTTCTTCTCCAGGAAGCCTTCTCTGGTATCTCCCACCGTTAATCTGGGCAGTGGCTTTTTCTCTCATGTTTATATATGTCAGAGCAATTGCCACTCTGTAATTTTCTGTTTCCTACCTATCATTCCCTCTAAATAGTGAGGCCCTCAATATAGATATTGTGCTTTTGCATTAGTCTGCTGGGGCTGCCATCACAAAATACCACAGGTGGTTTAAAGCCAGGCATTTGTTTTCTCTCAGTTCTGGAGGCTGGGAGTCCACGATCAAGGTGTTGCAGGTTTGATTTCTTCTGAGGCCTCTCTTCTTGGCTTGCAGATGTCCTCACTTTTGCTGTGTCATGCCTCTTATCTGTACATGCCTGTGTCCCAATCGCTTCAGTCATACAGGATTAGGGCTCACCCTAATGACCCCATTTTATTTATTTACCTCTTTAAAGAAGATTCTATTTCCAAATACCATCACATTCTGGGGTTCTGGGAGTTAGAACTTCAATATATAAATTTGGAGAAGACACAGTTCAGCCCGTAACAGCCTTCCATTTTCACTTTCCCAACACCTAGTCCTTAAATAGGGTCTCAAAAACATGAGGATAAATAAAAGAATATGAGACTCAAGGTCATGGAGAGGAAGGTGATCAGAAAGGAGGGAGGAGGGAGAAAAGAAGGAAGATGCCAAAAAAACATACCAGAAACCCAAGGCTTAATTGCTAAGTCTTCACATCAAACTTAGTGCTGGGCTCAATTCTGACTTCCTCAGGCCAGGAATGGGGGAAAACTCTAAGAATTACATTATACTTTATAAAATATTATTTTCAGTATAGAGAGTTTATAACATTGAAACAGACATATTTTATAACTTTTTTTTTTTTTTTTTGACGGAGTCTTGCTCTGTCATCCAGGCTGGAGTGCAGTGGCACGATCTCAGCTCTCAGCAACCTCCACCTCCCAAGTTCAAGCGAGTCTCCTGCCTCAGCCTCCTGAGTAGCCGGATTACAGGCGTACACTACTGTGTCTGGCTAAGTTTTCCTTTTTTTTTTTTCAGTAGAGATGGGGTTTCACCCATGTTGGCCAGGCTGGTCTCAGACTCCCTACCTTAAGTGATCCATCCACCTTGGCCTCCCAAAGTGCTGGGATTATAGGTGTGAGCCACTGCACCTGACTGTATTTTATAACTTTAAATTTCCCTCTTTAAGAATATTCATTTCTGCCATTTCTTTTTGGGTTGTGTTTAAATTTAGAAAACTAGAAAAACTTTGTGATCTAGGATTTATAAATTTAATTATAAAATCTAATTTCATTCATTTACTTGGCCAGGTGGGAGAATAAAAATAAGTGGTATTTCAATTTAATTCGCTTCTAATAACGACTTTATTATGCCTAATATGAGCAGGATTGTCACCACATTTTCTGTTTCTGTCTTCAATATGATTAAGTCCTCCTACAGAGAATTTAGCACTGACATTTGAAGGAAATTGATAGAGAACTGGAAGCAGATAAGAAACAATTCTTTAGCCTGTGACTTATTTTCAGGAAAGATGGTCTATGTAAGGTTGTGTCTAATTTAAGAGTTCAGTGAAGGTCCTCAATTTTGGGTGCTATTGACATTACGAGAACCACAGGAGCTTCAATGTGGTCTCATGTGACCTTTGGCAAGACAGCCACTCCATCAGGTGCTCAGTTTTTTTCCTCCAACATAGGAAAAGGTTAGTTCAGGATCTCTAAGTACCAGTCTAGCACTATCGTTGTGAAATTTTATGAATCCTGGAAAACTGCAGAAATTAGTATTTCTGATAGTCTCCCGATAATTTTAATTTAGTAACTGACATCACTATCAACCATCATTTTTGCCAAAGTTTATTAAATAATTAGCAGGTGGCCAGGCTGTGCTGAGTGAATGCTTTGTATACATTATTTATTTAACACTCCTCACAAATGAGGAAAGCACTATTATACCTTTATTTTACAGATAAGATGACTGAAGTTTAGAAAAAATCTGAAACTTCTGCTAATAATTAGAGGTGCGGCCGGGTATAGTGGCTCCTGCCTGTAACCCTGGCACTTTGGGAGGCCAAGGTTGGTGGATGGATTACTTGAGGCCAGGAGTTTGAGACCAGCCTGGCCAACATGGCAAAACCTCATATCTACTAAAAATACAAAAATTAGGCAGGGGTGGTGTCGCACACCTGTAATCCCAACTACTTGGGAGGCTGAGATATGAGAATCGCTTGAGTATGGGAGGCGGAGGCTGCAGTGAGCTGAGATCATGCCAGTGCACTCCAGCCTGGGCAACAGAACCAGACTCTGTCACCAAAAAAAAAAAAAAAAAAAAAAAAAAGAATAGAGTTGCTTCCAACTGAATGCTAGTTATGTAATTTTGTGGTTTGGTTATAAGTTCTAACCATTGTGTTATATCACCCACGGGAAATAAGTATTTGGTTAATACTGAGCTTAGACTGGCCTTGTTAGAGCAGAGTTTAGCAAAACATGGTGCGCCTACTATGACAGTATGTGAGACCCTCTAAAACGACATTAGAACTTTTGGAGCCCAGCTGTCAAAGTCCACTGGGAACACATCTGAAGTCAGAGTTGAGATTCTTCATCTTGCTGTTGCATGGAAGAGTGCACAAAGCAACCGAGGAACACCCAGTAGAAGAAGGTGGGAGCCACCTACTCTAGATGTTGGGTTTATGCTGAATAATTCTGAGAAGGGTTGTCATGGGTTGAATTATAGCACCCCCTGCCACACACACGCACACCCCCCCCCCCGACACACACAAAGATGTGTTGAAACCCTTACCCCCAGCACCTCAGAATGTAACCTTATTTGCAGAATTTCACCTTATCGGGTCTTTACAGAGGTAATCAAATTAAAATTAGGTATTTAGGGTAGACGCTAATCCAATATGACTGGTGTCCGTATAAAAGGGGGAACTTCGGACACAGAGACACACATGCACAGAGGGAAGATGATGTGAGGACACACGAGGAGAAGATAGCCACATGACTGGAGTGAAGCATCTCCAAGGAATGTCAAGGATTGCCCACAAACATTGGGAGCCAGGGTGGTAAGGACATAGTTTTCCCCAGAGCCATCTGAGGGAGTAGGGCCCTGCTGACACCTGGATTTTAGGCTTCCAGCCTCCAGAACTATGAGACAGTACATTTCTGATAGTACATTTCTGTACCCGGTTTTGGTATTTGGTCACAGCAGCCCTTGGAAATGAACTCAGGAGTGCAGGGAGCTGAGCTCAGTTCTGGGTTGGTTGCCATCAGTTCAGCAAATAGGTGTCTCAGTGAGCTTTGTTCAGAGGATGGGAGGAAAAAGGGGGCTCTGGGAATATTAATTGTAAGAATGCATTGATAGTTTAAAAGAAAAAATTGTTGGTCAATTTGCAGCTGCCTCGTGGCTTTGTATGGGTTTTGTTAGAAATATTGTTGTTCTCTTGGGAACATCCCAATCTGACCATCAATAGGGTTGATTTGCACTCTCTCAGATTTTATCTTAAGAGTCACACATTAATTTTTTTTTTTTTTTTTTTGAGACAGGGCCTGGCTATGTCACCCAAGCAGGAGTACAGTGGCACAATTTCAGCTCACTGCAACCTCTGCCTCCCAGTCTTAAGCCATTCTGTCACCTCAGTCTCCTCAGTAGCTAGGACTACAGGTATACACCATCACACCTGGCTAATTTTTGTATTTTTTGTAGAGATGGTGTCTCAGTTTGTTGCCCAGGCTAGTCTCGAACTCCTGAGCTCAAACGATCTGCCTGCCTTGGCCTACCAAAGTACTGGGATTACAGGAGTGAGCCACTGTGCCTGCCCTAATTTTAATTAATTAGTTCTTATTTATTTTTTATTTTAAGTAGCAATATACGGTAATAGACAAGGCAGAAAACTTTACCTTTGGTTCAAGTTTATTTATTTAAAATAACCTATGTTAAACTAGATAAATTACATTTTCATTCTGACCCAGCAATACATTTGTTTTTAATTATGAATACCCCTGGAAGAATCAAAAGACTCTTTTTGTTGTTTATATTCTAATGAGAAGCAATTTCATTTAAGACATTTCTGTCCTACAACTCAGCTGGCAACATTGATGGGGAGGGCTGCAGACCTCCATATTACCATGTGTTAAGGATGGAGGTCTCTTGAAGGCAATGGTCACCTAGGACAATGGCTAGGTGAAGGGGATTGGGAAGAGAATTATGCAAAGGGTACAGGCCAAAGACTCAAGTCATCTGCTTCTAAAGCTTGCCTAGGACTGGCCTTGCCATGAGGAAAGGGTGAGTGAATCCTGATCCACTGGCTTCCTTCTGTGCACACCTCATGGCCGCTTGTTTACATTCTCACGCTAGAACCAAGGGTTCCATTATTGACAGGCACTGTGGATAGGCAGGTTTTGAAGGTCTGCCTATAAATCCATCTGACACTTGTAACCTTTTTTTACATTACCCGCCATGGTCTGAATAATGCGTTCTCCCAAAATTCAAATATTAAAACCTAACCCCAAAGCAAATAGTATTGAGAAATGAGGCTTTTTGGAGGTGATTAGAATGGGATGGGTGACCTTATAACAAAGAGGCCTGAGGGAGCTTGTTCACCTCTCTGCCACGTGAGCATGCAACAAGAAGTTTCCATCTTTGAAGCAGAGATTAAGCCCTCACCAGGCACCAAATCTGTCGGCATTTTGATCACAGCCTCCAGAACTGTGAGCGGTAGATTTCTATTGTTTATACATTACCTGGTCTAAAGTACTTTATTACAGCAGCCCCAATGGACTAAGACAATAACAAACCTTCCCATTTACAACTGTCCTTGGAGCACAGCCCATTCATAAGTGCAGCTCCACATGCAAGCCCTGTCTGAAGAAGACAAGCTGTAAGCAGCCTCTGATGGTGAGCAAACACTGAGAGAGGCAGAAATTTTATTTGCTCTATTTTTCTATATTTTTCCTAATTTTTCTTGTAACCTCTTGATCTCATTAGTGTTAAATAAGGTTTAACCTATAGCTGCCTCCTTACATATTTTAAATTTGCCCTAAAGCTTTCTGTGTTACATTGTAAGCTATAGCCTAAATGGAACTGTCAACTGACAGTAATCTACTCCTGTGCCAATCACTGAGTTTTGGCCAGTCAAATGTGGTCCACCTGTTCAAACCATGTTCAAATAAGCCAAACACCAAGCCAAAACCAATCTGGCTGTTCCTGTCCCTCACTTCCATTTTCTGTATGTCACTTTCCTTTTTTCTGTCTACAAATCCTCTTCTACCACGAGGCTGCCCTGGAGTCTCTGAGCCTACTCTGGCTCAGGAGGCTCCCCGATTCGCGAATCATTCTTTGCTCAGTTAAACGCTCTTACATATAACTTGGCTGGCATTTTTCTTTTAACATTAGTAACATCCTTGAGACCTGGATGCAGTCAACCACAGGTAAGTTAGATGAGGAACGAATCATATTTCTCTTCAGTTCTCATGTGTCCTAACCCTTATATTATATTTCTCATTATTTTTTCATTTCAAAAGGAGTCCAGTTATTTTTTCATTTTAAAGGTATTAGATGTATACTTTATAAAGGTA